>NC_060190.1:22615539-22698039 GCF_021184085.1 Oncorhynchus gorbuscha | reverse complement strand
GGATGCCATTAGGGACATTGACATGGCCAATACAACTAAATTAGGTTTGATCCTTTCTGAGTAATAGATGACTCATTCATTAATATCAATGAGTCATAATGAACGACCTATGGTGATTCACAAGGCAGTGTGAGTGACTCACCCCTTTAACCCTCTTAACCCACGGTTGTAAAAATACAACGCTGCCTAAATTGCATCCAGTACCGGTCCTAAACTTAACAAATCATGTCAAACACTACCGAGTTCGTCTCCTTAGACCCAAACAGTAGTATTTGGTGTGTGTCAGTATTATTGTGGCATCAGTAGCCTCTGAAACATTAGAAAAGTGTCCACTCGTCTGAGATCCCACTGGTCCCCTACACAAGCACACTGTCTGACTCCCGAGTGGCGCAGCGGTCTAAGCCAGAGGCGTCACTACAGACTCTGGTTTGTATCACAATCGGCCGCGATCGGGAGTCCCATAGGGCGGCACGCAATTGGCCCAGCGTTGGGAGGGTTTGGCCGGGGTAGGCCGTCATTGTAAAATAAGAATTTGTTCTTAACTTTCTTGCCGAGTTAAATAAAGGTTCAATAAACAACTATAAATGAACAAGCATACTGTATGTTGGTAGCCATCCATGCAAGCCCATGACGTGACATTATTTTTATTGTCTTCTCTAAGATGATTATGTCGATTTTTTTTTTGTGTGTTTATTGAGAAACAAACATTCTGAGATAGAGGTAGTTGTGTAAGTATTCCAAAAACACATAATTGCACTTAAAGGTTTGCAAATCTGAGACATGGGGCCACATTCATATGTTAATGCAGGAGTAAGTGAGATTGTTTCCTTTCCAAATAATGCAAATATGGAAAACAAAATGCTTTGATGTTCTCTCTACGTATCAAAAGAACAAACATTTATATATATATATATATTAAAGGATTGGTTTATGAGGTCAGAATACTGCCATAGACAACCATTCATTTTATGGTGAAGAAGTAAGATAGGATGGCTATCTCTCCAAGTTCAACTAGAAAGGACAACCAAATATTACTGAAAACAAATTCGATGTTCTCCATACATAGAAAACCCACAAAATACTTGATCCTTCAAAAAAGTATGAATTTGTTAGCAAAATACTAACATTTGGAAAGATCCAAAATTGATCAATTTAGCTATTTCAGACAAAATATGACCTCATTTTAAATGTATATACCGTAAGACAATTTTTTCCATCACATGTCAATGCTTTTGATCCAATTTGATGTGATTTAAAAAGAATATATAATAAAAATTTGTCCCGCCATTGAAGCTCAATGGTGCATTTTTGCAAAGCTTACATATAAACTTCAAATGACAAAAAGTAATTATTTTTATCATTGGCCTATTAGAAGTATTTCTAAAGGGTAATACATTTTTTATCCTCATTTGGATTTTTGCTTGGGTCTCACAGGGTTAAAGGTGCACCCCATGATTCTTTCCAATAGAACCACCCCCCCAAAAAAAGACCGCTCGTTAGAACAGAGGCTCGTTAGGCTTTCAGGCCAATCAGGAGTCAGGCCAATCACAGAGCTTAATTATGCAAATCAGGCCCAATTGAATGATGGCAGTAATAACAAGATTAGTGGCCGGTGTTGGGCTTGTTATGGGCCTGCCTTGTCTTCCTCGGCATCTGGCTGGCAGTAGCAGTGGCTCCGGCCAATTATAGATAGATAGATAGATAGATAGATAGATAGATAGATAGATAGATAGATAGATAGATAGATAGATAGAGATAGATAAATCGCTATGGAAACACGGAGCTATCGTTTGTCAGGTACTGCTTTGATGCCTGGGTGGATTCAGAAGCAGCTGAACAAGCCGAGTCGATGAGTTTCATGAGACGTCCAAAGAGTACAGAAAGTTTTGACGTGATGTGATGAGATGTCTCGCCGTGGTGTTGTGCAACTCTACGGCAGCGTCAATCAACCTGTGTGCGTTTGAAGATTGCATCAGCAGGCTAGGTTTTGTTTGGGCTCTATAGTGGCAGATTCGGATGTAAATGTAATTGGTACAATGCCTATGTTGTATCTGTATCTGCAGGTTTGTTGGTAAGGGCTAGAGAACTGGGTAAGGAGAGTGCTGATTCTTCTGTATGCTTCCCCGACTAACACACACAAACACTCTCCCTCTTTTTTCCTGCCTTCTCCCTCTTTCCTGTCCTGGATGTAGGCTAACCCTCTCTTGATCTCTCTCACCCTCCCTCTAGGTTTATTACACTCTCTCTCTCTCTCTCTCTCTCTCTCTCTCTCTCTCTCTCTCTCTCTCTCTCTCTCTCTCTCTCTCTCTCTCTCTCTCTCTCTCTCTCTCTCTCTCTCTCACCCTCCCTCTAGGTTTATTTGTGGCCTTTCTCTCTCTCTCTCACACCTTCTCTCTCTCTTGTCCTGGCTGTAGGCTAACACTCTCTCTCTCTCGTCCTAGCTGTAGGCTAACCCTCTCTCTCTCTCTCTCTCTCTCTCTCTCTCTCTCTCTCTCTCTCTCTCTCTCTCTCTCTCTCTCTCTCTCTCTCTCTCGTCCTGGCTGTAGGCTAACCCTCTCTTGATCTCTCTCACCCTCCCTCTAGGTTTATTTGTGGCTGTCCTCTCTCTCTGCCTCACACCTTCTCTCTCTCTCTCTCTGTCTCTCTCTCTCTGTCTCTCTCTCTCTCTCTCTCTCTGTCTCTCTCTCGTCCTGACTGTAGGCTAACCCTCTCTTGATCTCTCTCACCCTCCCTCTAGGTTTATTTGTGGCCATCCTCTCTCTCTCTCTCTCTCTCTCTCTCTCTCTCTCTCTCTCTCTCTCTCTCTCTCTCTCTCTCTCACCTTCTCTCCTTCTCTCTCTCTCTCTCTCTCTCTCTCTCTCTCTCTCTCTCGTCCTGGCTGTAGGCTAACCCTCTCTCTCGCTCTTTCTCGTCCTGGCTGTAGGCTAACCCTCTTTCTCTCTATCTCTCTCTCTCTCTCGTCCTGGCTGTAGGCTAACCCTCTCTCTTTCTGTCTCTCTGTCTCTCGTCCTGGCTGTAGGCTAACCCTCTCTTGATCTCTCTCACCCTCCTCTAGGTTTATTTGTGACCGTCCTCTCTCTCTGTCTCTTTCTCTCTCTTTCTCTCTCGCTCTCTCTGGGTGTGGCTGTAATTGGCCTAATGCATGGGGAAAGGAGGAGAGGAGCAGCCCCACTGCACTAGACAGCTCCTATAGCCCAGACTCCGTCCTGGGGTCCCCCCTGGGGCACGTTTTGGTTTTTGACCTAGCATTACACAGCTGATTTAAATGACCAACTAAGTCATCATCAAGCTTTGATTAGTCGAATCCGCTGTGTAGTGGACCCTGCTCAAGCCAACCCACATTCAGCACCCCTGCATTACACAGCTCCTCCAGCCAATCCAAATTCAGCACCACATCACCGGACAGCTCCTATAGCCGTCCCCCATTCAGCACCACCTCACCGGACAGCTCCTTTAGCCAACCAGCATTCAGCACCACACCATTTGACAGGTTCTTTAGCCCAGTGGTTCTCAAACCTCTCCTCGGAGATCCCCAAATGTTTCAAAATGTTGTTGTAGTCCTGAACTAACTCACCTGATTCACCTAGTCAAGGACTTTATGAATAGCTGACAAATTGAATCAGGTGTGCTAGCTCTGGAATAGATCAAATACATGGAATGGCTGGGGGTCGCTTAGGAAAGGTTTGAGAACCACTGCTCTAGCCAACCCACATTCCCCACCATACAGACAGCTCCACTAGCCAACCCATATTCCCCTCGGGTCTAGCAGGTGCTGCCTTTGACCAATCAGAACATTTCATCGCTTGTCTCTACATTTAAGCGGGACCACTGTAGACCAGTCAGTGGTTTACATGGTGTACTCTACAATACATTGTTTCATTGCGTACAGGCTTGGGCATTGGGATCTGTCATTGTGTTTGTGTGTATTTGTGTGTGTGTGGTTATTTTAAGAAGTCTAATCTTTCATGGGCAGATGCACGTAACATAACTGGCATCGTAGCATCTGTCAACAGATGAGACAACTAAACAAGGAACTTTGTTCCAGTGTGCAGATTTTCCATCACTGGTCATTTAGACAAATCCCGATTTTTGCAGGTGTTCGCATCTTTCGAAATCCGGAGGAGGAGGGAACACCTGGCCCATAGACATCGTTCCGCTTCCGCTCCTCGTCTTAGTAGCTTCTCTAAAACCCGGGCGCAATTATGCACGATTTTAGTTCTCGAAGAAAACCCGGAAATCTTTACACTCTGAGAATAGGTTTCCAAAAGGGTTCTTCGGCTATCCCCGTACGAGAACCCTTTTTGGTTCCAGGATGAACCCCTTTTGGTTCCAGGTAGAACTCGTTTGGGGTCTTCGAAGGGTTATCCTACGGGGACAGCCGAAGAACCCTTTTAGGTTTTAGATAACACCTTTTTTCCCCCTACGAATGTGGGGTAGAAAATCTGGGATTATTTTGGGGATTACAATTCCTCTCAGCCCTATGGGAGCCATAATGCATAATTAATTGCCATTTGATATATGGACTGTACTGTAGTGTATATCAAATGAGCACTTAGCTCCCATTTTAATCTGTACAGTTTACTGAAAAGAGAGCGAGAAAGACAGTGTGTGTGTGAGAGAGAGAGCATGGAAGTGAGAGATGAAGAGAGGTAGCGGGAGGGAGAAAAAGAAAGTGCGAGACAGAGATAATGACTGAGAGGAGAGAGAGAGAGAGAAAGAGATTTTATAAGTAACTGCCAAAATATAGGAAACACCAAAATAAAAAAGTGTCTCAATAGGGTGTTGGGCCACAATGAGACAGAACAGCTTCAATGCACCTACTTGCTTTATTAACTCAGGAACCACACCTGTGTGGAAGCACCTACTTTCAAACTACTATTTTACTCAAGTGTTTCCTTTATTTTGTCAGTTACCTCTACGTTACAGCAGCCTATGTGATTCACATCAATCAGAGCTGTGGGATTTCTATGGGTCTCTAGTGAATAAGATGTCCTTGTGAGTGTGTGTGTGTTAGTTACTTCCCCAATGCTGGCTTTCAGGGGAGATTATTCTATTGTAATCTGTATTATTCTCGTGTATTCTATATTATTATATTGTCATTGTTCCTCTGGTTGTGCAGGTAAATAAAACAACATAAATTGTTGTTGTTTTTCTACTGATGTGAGCAGACTGGTCTAATTTACATCTGGGTCTAAATGGAGTTGGTGGTGTGTGTGTATGATCGCTCCTGGTTGTGTGTGTCTGCTCCTAGGTGTGTGTGTGTGTGTGATTGCGATATTACCAGATTTACTGACATTTATACAAATGTAAAATGTCACAGCGCACTGCGAACAGCGTCTATAAAAGACCGACCATGACAGACCACAAACAATGTGTTTGTGGTCCTGCAGGCAGGTGTGTGAGTGTGTGTGTGTGCAGAGGAGTGTGAAGCTTTATCCTCTTGTGTCTAAGACTGCCAATGGCACCCTATTCCCTATGTGGTGCACTACTTTAGACCTGAGCCAATAGAACTCTCGTCAAAAGTTGTGCACTAAATAGGGAATAGGGTGCCATTTGGCACAAATCCTTAGATTTTCCTCAAGGCACATATAATAGAGAATGTTACTGTGACTCAAATAACTATGATTATAGTGTCAGTCCCGATACTTCTAGTCGATATTCACATCATAAAAAGGAATTCTCCTCAACCACGTCCACAAATCGGGGAAAACAAACGTTCTTTCCCATTGACCTCCATGGTAAAAGAGCTAACGTTGTCGTTGATTGTTTTATATGAAGTCGGAAGTTTACATACACTTAGGTTGGAGCCATTAAAACTTGTTTTTCAACCACTCCACACATTTCTTGTTAACAAACTATAGTTTTAGCAAGTCGGTTAGGACATCTACTTTGTGCGTGACACAAGTAATTTTTACCAACAATTGTTTACAGACAGATTATTTCACTGTATCACAATTCCAGTGGGTCAGAAGTTTACATGCACTAAGTTGACTGTGCCTTTAAACAGCTTGGAAAATTCCAGAAAATTATGTCATGGCTTTAGAAGCTTCTGATAGGCTAATTGACATTATTTGAGTCAATTGGAGGTGTACCTGTGGATGTATTTCAAGACCTACCTTCAAACTCAGTGCCTCTTTGCTTGACATCTGGGAAAATCTAAAGAAATCAGCCAAGACGTCAGAAAAACATTTGTAGACCTCCACAAGTCTGATTCATCCTTAGGAGCAATTTCCCAACGCCTGAAGGTACCACGTTCATCTGTACAAACAAGAGTACGCAGGTATAAACACCATGGGACCACGCAGCCGTCATACCGCTCTGGAAGGAGATGCGTTCTGTCTCCTAGAGATGAACATACTTTGGTGCGAAAAGTGCAATGCCAGAACAACAGCAAAGAACCTTGTGAAGATGCTGGAGGAAACAGGTACAAAAGTATCTATATCCACAGTAAAACGAGTCCTATATCGACATAACCTGAAAGGCCGCTCAGTAAGGAAGAAGTCACTGCTCCAAAACAGCAACCTGCACATGGGGACAACGATTGTACTTTTTGGAGAAATGTCCTCTGGTCTGATGAAACAAAAATAGAACTGTTTGGCCATAATGACTATCGTTATGTTTGGAGGAAAAAGGGGTCTTGCAAGCCGAAGAACAACATCCCAACTATGAAGCACGGGGGTGCAGAATCATGTTGTGAGGGGTGCTTTGCTGCAGGAGGGACTGGTGCACTTCACAAAGATGGCATCATTAGGGAGGGTTAAAGCTTGGTCGCAAATGGGTCTTCCAAATGGACAATGACCGCAAGCATACTTCCAAAGTTGTGGCAAAATGTCTTAAGGACAACAAAGTCAAGGTATTGGAGAGGCCATCACAAAGCCCTGACCTCGATCCTACAGACAATTTGTGGGCTGATCTGAAAATGCTTGTTTGAGCAAGGAGGCCTACAAACCTGACTCAGTTACACCAGCTCTGTCAGGAGAAATGGGCCAAAATTCACCCAACGTATCGTGAGAAGCTTGTGGAAGGCTACGCAAAATGTTTGACCCAAGTGAAACAATTTAACGGCATTGCTACCAAATACTAATTGAGTGTATGTAAACTTCTGACCCACTGGGAATGTGATGAAAGAAATAAAATCTGAAATAAATCCTTCTCTCTACTATTATTCTGACATTTCACATTCTTAAAATAATGTATCCTAACTAAACTAAGACAGTGAATCTTTACTAGGATTAAATGTCAGGAATTGTGAAATACTGAGTTTAAATGTATTTGGCTAAGGTGTATGTAAACTTCTGACTTCAACTGTAGAAATAACAAAATATGCCGAAAAGCTGCTGTGTTGTTCAATGTAACCAGGTATAAAATCCCGACCTACGGTTGGGTTTGCAATGCTCCCACATAGGGAAATGGAGAATGTGAGAAGAACCCTGTGGCCTCACGCTATTCGACGTGTGAAATGTGGGTACCAGGGGTCCAAGTAGGGTACACATAGCTAGGTTCATCACAGGTAATCAATGCCGATTTTAGCATGTAAATCTTGGTGTGGCAAAAAAAATAAACAATATGGGATGCATGCCAGCAAAACCACTACTGCCGTGGAAATTTATCCTGAAGAGATAATTGTTTTCATTTCTTCAAACAATCATCTTTTTTTTAAAACAGTTTAATTATTGCAATAATGAAGAGGTTCGACCCCACACCCTTGAGTGTTGGACCGAGTTACCTAACCTTTACACAAATGCAGAGTTCTTTATATAGCTGACACTAAGAATGCTTAGTCATGATTGGTTCAACCCCTCCCATGCAGACCCAGGAGCATCATAGGCCACTTTGTGTTCATCCTGTTATGTGCACGGGTTGTTGTCTTAACCCCACCCTGGCTTAGTTTCCCAGTTGCAAGGATGATTTTGAGACAATGATTGATTGTTCTACTCTTAAACTATCACTAGTAAAACACATTATTGTCTATGCAATGCAGTCTTGAACTTATTTGTCAGCTCAAGCCATCTCTAGTGACCATACGCCCAGATTAGGGAATCAGAGTGGAGACCATAAAAACACAGACACTAGTAGGACAGAAATGTATTACTATTAGTTTAATATGAATTGTTAACCATTAATATCAAATAGATCAGGTAAATATGTCATTTTTCTCACACACTACAACACTAAACAATACATTAATTGCACTAAACTGTGCCCACAAACTGTGCCTACATAAAGCTGTCTCAACATAAAGCCGTCTCTTACTACTGCTACACCTGCTTATCAGTGGACCCTTGTCTGGCAGGGAAACAGTTAATTCAGCCTTATTTATAACTGATATGGCTGACTTGCTTAAACAAATGTTGTTTCTAATGTCAATTTAGATGTATAAACTATGGCATAAGGGGACAACGAGCGGTAATCCGTCATTTCGTTTAAGACATTAATGAGCGAGCTAGGATGGACGCAGTCAATACAACTATTTGTTTAGCACTTTTGAAATGTACAGCGACAGCATTCAGAACATTCAGAACGCTCTTACTTTGTTCTCCCTGTACACCAAGTCAGAACCGTAGGATAAGTGAAGGGGGCGTACACAACGAAAGCTCTTACAAAATTTGATGATTACGTTTTTCTAAATCAGGTTATAGGCTACATGTGTACCACCAAGTCAGAACATTAGGGAAATTAAGAGGGGTAAGAGACCAAATTATTAGGGTGAGGCACATACACTTAGTATTACTTTCTTAGCTACAGTATACATATCTCCCTGGCATATTGCATCATTTATGCAGCAGCATACAATACATTTTTGGACTCACCTTGTTGTGCTGTGCTCACTTGAACAGGAAGGTGGCACGGCGGTCCTTCCTGGGCCAACTTTGTCATTAAAGTCTGGCATTCTCTGGATTTATGGTGCTTTCAAGACAACTGGGAACTAAAAAAAAACAATGTTGAATCATGACGATGTTATTGATCTTTAGGCCGTAGCTCTGGAAAGAGGCCAGAGTTCCCGACTTACAATTCCAAGTTGGATGAACGTTCAAAACGTATTTCCCAGTTTGAGCTATTTTTTTTCCCCGGAATTCCCAGTTGTCTTGAACTCACTGAAGTCAAGTTTTCACAGTTTCGAGTTACCAGTTGTTTTGTGCGCGGCACAAATCATGCTTCATTGACAGCACGGCAAATGTTGAATGTCTATCATTTTAAACTTCGAAAAGAGACACATAATACCAGATTTGGGACCACACAGCCACTCCACTGAATAGCAGGCTAGTGATTGCTTTGCAATGCTTGCAGTTAGACACTGTAACTGATTTCTTCCAAACCACTCATTGATGAATTTGCGATTTCCAACTTGTTGTATGTTTATGTCCAGTGACAGATGCACACTGATACGTTTGATCTATTATTTATCTTTATATGACAAGGATTAAAAAGGATTTTCCAGTAGATTGTCGACTTGATTCATGATGATGACTGCTAGCTAAGATTTTGAAAGTATGATGTTGACAACAGTCCAATCAAAGCTACTGTAGATATAATGTTATTTGATGTCATTTTATCTGTGGCCAATGACCTTGAGACTTCTTGGATGGGCACTTCTAAAATATCTCCATGGCACCACCCAAGGGGCTTGAATTCTCGAGGTCTACCCTTAGACTTGGCAGTGAAGTACTGTGCCCACGAATGACCGAACACTGAGCTAATCATGGCGCAACTAGAGAACATTACCAACAGCTACGCTCCTTATCTTCCACTGGCTGCCCCACCACCACAGAAAGCACTGAGCAAGGCTGCAACACCTGCATTTTGGAGCTGCCTTTACTCAAGAAAGTTTGCAAATACTTATTAATGCCAAAATAACATGCTAAACAGGTAAGTCCAAAAACGTTTTTTTTTTCTAAAAATGTGTGGCTTAAAACAGGTGTCTGCCCCACCTGCCCTGATTGACAGGTCGCCACTGCAGGTAAGACATCATTTTTAGTATTGTCCATTTGTAACGCCACTGTATAGTCCATTTTGTTTGTGTTGGTCTTGGCTAGCTTAGTGTTCCGGTCGGTAGCTAGCTAGCGCTCACTCACGTGGATGCTAGCACGTCATGAAACGGGGCATGAGGGAAGCCCAACAATATAAAACATTTCTAAATAGTAAGAATGCTCGGGAGCAGGCAATGTCGAAAAGTCATCTTTAGACATGTTGTACTTTTCTTAAATGTACCTTTTGTAATTGACTAAAACAATCAGACAACAAAAAATGTGCATTTGAAAAAACTTTTGCTGCGAGCCAGTGGGGTAAACTAGGCAACCACAGGTTGTATTCCCCACAGGCAGCCAGGGCCGCCATGTTCTATCTAATACCGAATGGGACTATACTTTAATAATGGCAGGAAATGGTTACCTTCCACTGCTTACAGTTCTGTCCCCTTTAGCAGTATTTACATCCGAAATGGCACCCTACTCCCTATATAGTGCACTACTTTTGACCAGGGCTATGGTCAAAAGTGTTGCACTTTTTTGCAACCATTGAAAAGGACACAGAGAGAGATGGGCCCTGAGTGGGTTGTTAGTGAGGGTACTAGATCCTTCATAGAACAGTACAGAAAGTGCATGGAGAGGAATAGAAAATATAGCTCATCAATAATTTATCCAGGGAGAACATTATAAATAGTGTATGAAATGTGGAACAGGGAGAGTGCTGCGTTTGATCCCTGGTGTTCAGAGAGAGAGTGTGTGTGTGTGTGTGTGTTGGGGGATTGTGTGTGTGTGTGTGTGTGTGTGTGAGATGCTGTTTCACTAGCGTCAGGGCATTTATTTTGGTCACTGTCAACATCACCCCTAGTGTGTTGGGGCTTCACGTGCACAGTGATAATGGGACATATGAAGTACTTCATCCAATGAGTGCTTGGGGTTTTGTAGAGCTGTGACAACTTAGGCCAAATATGTGTGATGACACTCCCTGCAGGTCGCTATCTCTATTTATGTCCATCTCAGACCATTAGACACCATTTTGTAAGAACTCCTCCTATCCATGCAGGTTGAAGATAAAAACCGGCTTCGTTTGAAGTGTTCCTCGTTTTAAGTAGTTGTATATACGAGATACTCATGGTATACATCGTCCGACGAAATGCTTACTTGCAGGTTCCTTCTGGACAATGCAACAACAATCAGAAATAATATAAGATAAGAATACGGACATAAAGTCAACGGCTCAGTATAATATCATATTTTTTTAGCACAAGTATAATACAGGAAGGCACCATGTATAGTCCAACATTTACACGTGTTTTGGGAAGGGGGGGATTGAGCAGTATAACAAGAGTCTGGTTGAAGCAGTTATGATGTATACTGTATATATGTATGGGTGTGTGTGTGTGTGTGCATGAGTGAGTGCATTTGTGCTAAGGTGCAGAGAGTCAGTGCAGGTTGTCAGTCCAGTTCAATTTTCAGCAGTCTGAAGGCTTGTAGACAGAAACTGTCTCGGAGCTTGTTGGTATCAGACCTCATGCTCCGATACCGTCTGCCTGACGATAAAGGAGAGAACAGCTCGTGGCTGGGTTGTGTGGGGTCCTTGATGATGCTGTGCACCTTCCTCTGGCACTGTTTCGAGTAGATGTCCTGGATGGGTGGGAGCACGGTCCTAGTGATGTACTGGGCCATCTTGACTACCCACCGGAGGGTCTTGCGGTCATGGACGGAGCAATCCCCGTACCAGACCGTGATGCAACCAGCTCTCGATGGTGCAACGGTCGTATTAGGAGAGGACTCGGGTCAGCTTGATGAATTTCTTCAGCTGCCTTAGGAAGTAGAGACTCTGTTGTTCTTGGTCCTTTGATACCAGTGGTGGCTGGTGAGCGGACATGTCAAAGACAGGCCAATCACAATGGCTGGAATGGAATAAATACAGTATATATTGAACATATGGAAACCATGTGTTTGATACCTTTTCCATTTCAGCCAATACGACGAGCCTGTCCTCCTATATCTCTGCCCGCCAAGTAAAAACCTAGGTACAGTATCCAATCTAAATCACCAAGACACGGTGGCTATGATCAGTCCACTCCTTTGTCTGGGCTCTTCTTTGGCCCTCCATGGCCCCTGAGTGGCCCTTGTGATATCCAGGCAGAGACCCCTGTAGCCAGTGGCTGTATTCAAATAGCAACACTAGTCTAGCACAATACTTAGAATTAAGGCATTGTAATAGATATGGATTGTGGTATGCTAGTATGGTCATTGGAACCTAGTGGGTGTGTGGCTGCAGCCTGACTGACCCGGGGATTACTGACCCTCTGACCAGCCAATTGATTTGCCTCTTGTAGTTCAGGGATTATGGCTGTGTAAAAGGGCCTGGGACTGCCAGGAACTGCTCACTGCTCACACAGACACACGCACGGCACGCACGCATAATGTAACACGCACTCTCGCTTGCTAATTTTGTTTCCCATGGACCCCCCCCCCCCCTCCCCCTCCTCCTCCACCCCCCTAAAATACACAGGAGTGCCTAGCTGTGACAGAGCAAATATGAACAGTCTAGTAGGTGTAGACTAGACAAAGGGGGAAGAGGGTTACCCTCTGTAATGCAGTCTCAGTGGAACACATTAGCTCACAGATTGATCTTTCTCTTTCAGTAAATATCAAGCTCGTCCACACGGTAAGGCTGTGTCTAACATACATTCTAGGCCTCTATAAGACATAGACACTAAGTAGACATAGACACTAAGCAGACATAGACACTAAGGATATTTGCAGTAACACAGTCGTTTAGCCTACAGTATAACATTTGGTCCTGTGTCGAATATACATTTGACATAAAATAGATAATACATATATAGTTGTAGGAAATAACACAGCTCCTTGACATACATTTATATTTTTATGAATGACATTATGAGCAACATTAAATGCTCCTTTAGGGGTGGCAGGTAGCCTAATGGTTAGAGCGTTGGGCCAGTAACCGAAAGGTTGCTGGATCGAATCCCCAAGCTGACAAGGTAAAAATCTGTCGTTCTGCCCCTTGTCCAGGGGCAGAACAAATCATTGCAAATAAGAATGTGTTCTTAACTGACTTGCCTAGCTAAATAAAGGTTAAATGAAATAAATATAGCCTCCACTCCTCGTCCTAACTAGGCCACAACGTTGACTAAGACCGAAGATTCCCATTCGCCCACAGCTATGCTGCCTCCTGCCACAGTCGCACAATGCTCCAGTTTAGCTTCGTCTCCATCACGACTGGCATGTGAAGACCTTGATAACACACCAGCCGTTCTCACATGATAGAACATGCCTGGACACGCCTGGCCATGGCACAACATGGCTGCATCCCAAATGTCTTCTGTAAAGCAGTGCACAATATACGTAATAGGGTGCCATTTGGGAGGCAGGCCCATGGCTTCTGTGTTGTCAAAAAAAGCAAACAATGGAATGATAGCGGAACATGCCAGAACATTTGGGAGCATGTCGGAACATGCCCGGAACATTGGGGAGCATGCTAGATCGGGAAGTGTTGCTGCCTGGGTGATGGCACTAGCTAGGCTCTCTTCCACAAGAGGCCCATACTGAGCCAGATGGCTGCTGGCATGTTGGCACCGTCCATCCAGGCCTGCCACACTATGCCCAGTCTGCCTGGTCTCTCTCATAGGAAGTAGGGAGAGGGGCTGAGGGGGTGATGAAACACCAACGCAGAGCAAACCCCCCCACACCCTACCTCGGCAGCATGGAGCCAGAGTGCGTTTCCATCACTGCCGTAAGGCACTCGCACACGTTCGCGTGCGAACCCCCTCAGCCAAATTAACAGAATAGGCTATTTCAGCCACACCCGTTGCTGACAGGTGTATATAATCGAGCACACAGCCATACAATGTTAATAGACAAACATTGGCAGTACAATGACCCGTAATGAAGTGCTCAGTGAATTTCACCGTGGTACCGGTGGGTGCCACCTTTCCAACAAGTCAGTTAGTCAAATTGTGGAGTGGTGTAAAGCCCACCGCCATTGGACTCTGGAGCAGTGGAAACGCATTCTCTGGAGTGATGAATCACGCTTCATCTGGCAGTCCGACGCATTAATCTGGGTTTGGCAGATGCCGGGAGAATGCTACCTGCCTGAATGCATAGTGCCAACTGTCAAGTTTGGTGGAAGAGGAATAATGGTCTGAGGCTGTTTTTCATGGTTCGGGCTAGGACCCTTAGTTCTTAGTTCCAGCAAAGGGAAATCTACAGCATACATGACATTCTAGACGATTCTGTGCTTCCAACTTTGTGGCAACAGTTTGGGGAAGGCCCTTTCCTGTTTCAGCATGACAATGCCCCCGTGCACAAAGCAAGGTCTATACAGAAATGGTTTGTCGAAATAGGTGTGGAAGAACTTGACTGGCCTGCACAGTTCCCTGACATGAACCCCATCAGATACCTTTGGGATGAATTAGAACCCTGACTGCGAGCCAGGCCTAATCTCCCAACATCAGTGAATGACCTCACTAATGCTCTTGTGGCTGAATGGAAGCAAGTCCCCACAGCAATATTCCAACATCTAGTAGAATGCGTTCCCAGAAGAGTGGAGGCTGTTATAGTAGCAAAGGGGGGACCAACTCTATATTAATGCCCATGATTTTGGAATGAGATGTTCGACGAGCAGGTGTCCACATTCTTTTGGCCATGCAGTGTAGACAAAGGCATGTGCTAACGGATGTGGGCACGCCTACGCGAACGCCAGCTGCACACACACACACACACACACACACACACACACACACACACACACACACACACACACACACACACACACACACACACACACACACACACACACACACACACACACACACACACACACACACACACACACACACACACACACACACACACACACACACACACACACACACAGGCGTCAAATTAAGCCCCATAGAGAGCTCTCCTGCATGGCTCTGCTATGCCAAATGAAAAGGATGAGCATGAAGTCATACTATCTCCCCACTGGGACCATGGGTTTAGATGGCCTGCCTAATTCTCCCGTGATGATGAGACAGACTAGATCCCAAATGGCACCCTATTCCCCATATAGTACATTACTTTTGACCAGAGCCCTATGGGCCTTGGTCAAAAGTAGTGCACCACATAGGGATTAGCAGTGCCATTTAGACCTCACACAGGCAGCATCTTCTGAACCATATTTTATCAGCAACGTAATTAGCTTCCATCTTAACTATACACCATTAATAGCATTACAAGGCATTGATCTAGTGCACTGTGTCCCTGGCCTGGGTCGTATTCATTAGTGCAAACCGTACCGAACCGTTTTGCAACGAGAATTTGAGTTTGTTATTGGACAAGTTCAGCTAGTCCCTCCCCGTGTCCGTGCATTTTCTTCGGTTTGCTGTGTAGGGGGTGCACATCACAATCACATCAGTGCATTATTGTGCCTGGCGGTCACACTCTTTATTTCTCTGTTTATCTCCCTTCTCCATCTTGCTGGTCGTTTGTTTCTCTGTATCGCTCTGTTGCTGTTCATCTGGGTGTATCAGCTCCTCTCCTCTGCTCTTTCCATGTCTTCTCTCGTTCCCCTCTCTCTCTCTCCCTCCCCCTGTCTCCCCGCCTCAGTAGGAGGCTGCTTGCCGTTGACACATTGATTGAATTGCCAATTACTGCCGGTTGAATTGCTTGCAGTTGTTGTTGCAACACGAGCACTCAGCCCTCCTGATGCCCACACTGTTGACTGTTGATTTAGCAGCAACAGCTCAGAGAGGCAGCAGTTAGGACCTGCTACACATGGGAGGACGGAGGAGGCTTGTATGTGTGGTGTATGTGTCGGAGAAAGAGACGAGGAGAGGTAGAATGGGGGGGGCAGGAGAGAGAGAGATGGGGGGAGTGAGAGAGAGAGAGAGAGAGGGGGGAGTGAGAGAGAGATGGGGGTGAGAGAGAGAGAGAGAGAGAGAGAGAGAGAGAGAGAGAGAGGGGGGGGGTGAGAGAGAGAGAGATGGGGGGGGAGTGAGAGAGAGAGATGGGGGAGTGAGAGAGAGAGATGGGGGAGTGAGAGAGAGAGAGATAGATGGGGGAGTGAGAGAGAGGGGGGGCAGGAGAGAGAGATGGGGGGGAGTGAGAGGGGGAAGAAAGAAGATAATAGAAGTGGTAGAGTGAGAAGGATGATGTAGGGTGACCTAATAGGCCAGGGTGTTGGCGCTTGTAATCCGTGTTAAGGGAATACTGCTATCCCCATTGAGCATGGTGCTTAACCTCAACACACCATTGTAAAGATCCACCCACACAAATACATGTCACCGGAGAATAGTCTGGAGTGAGCCTTGTAAGATGATTAAGCAGGGCAACAATGTTGAAAACAATGCATTAAATGTCTGATGAGTGAGTCAGAAGCCCAATCTGATTTAAAGGAGAAATTCACTATTTAGGTTCCCAATCTGTATTTTGTATGTAAATTTACTCCACCAGAAATTGATTTCCTGAGCCTCATTCTGGAGTTCCGGGGCGTCCCAAAAACATGAACAAAGACTGCAAAAACACACAAATACGTCTTATTACAAATGGCAAAGCTCTCAGTATCGTGATGCTGGTCTCTAGATGCTGTACGCATGACATTTTGTCATACTGGACTTTATCCACAACGTTCTAGTCCATTTTGTTGAAGTCAACTGATCATTTCTGACGTGTGCATATTGGCCCTTCTCAACAATGCAGAGAGAGAGAGAGATAATAGAGAAATAATAGAAAAGTAAAACGCGTAATAATACAAGTAATAATAGATACACAATTCAAACACTTATCAAGAGAACATCCCTGGTCTTCCCTGCTGCATCTGATTTGTCGGACTCACTCAACACGAATGCTTTGTCTATAAATGATGTCTGAGTGTTAGTGTGTCCCTGGCAATTCGTCAATAAAAAAAACAAGAAAGTGGTGCCGTCTGGTTTGCTTTAATATAAGGAATTTGAAGTGATTTACACTTTTACTTTTGGATACATAAGTATATTTAAAACCAAACACTTTTAGACTTTTACTCAAGTAGTATTTTACTGGGTGACTTTCACTTTTTACTTCAGTCATTTTCTATTAAGGTATTTTTACTTTTTACTCAGGTATGACAATTGAGTAATTTTTACAGCATAACTAGGAATAAAGGTACACATAGTAAACAGTAGCAGCAGCGTATTTGATGAGTCAAAAAAGGGTCAATGTAGATAGTTATCCGGACTAACTATTTAGCAGTCTTATGGCTTGGGGGTAGAAGCTGTTCAGGGTTCTGTTGGTTCCAGACTCGGTGCATCGGTACCACTTGCCGTGTGGTTGTAGAGACAACAGTCTATGACTTGGGTGGCTGGAGTCTTTGACAATTTTTAGGGCCTTCTCTGACCACGCCTGGTATAGTGGCCCTGGATGGCAAAGAGCTCGGCCCCAGTGATGTACTGGGCCGTACGCACTACCCTCTATAGCTCCTTGCGGTTAGAGGCCGAGCAATTGCCATACCAAGTGGTGATGCAGCCTGTCAAGATGCTCTCAATGGTGCAGATGTAGAACTTTTTGATGATCTGAGGGCCCATGCCAAATCTTTTCAGCCTCCTGAGGGGGAAGAGGTGTTGCTGTGCCCTCTTCACAACTGTCTTGGTGTGTTTGGATCATGATAGATCCTTAGAGATGTGGACACCGAGGAACTTAAAGCTCTCGACCCGCTCCACTACAGTCTGTCGATGTGAATGGGGGCATGCTCGGCCCTCCAATTTCTATAGTCTACAATCAGCTCCCTTGTCTTGCGGACGTTGAGGGAGAGGTAGGTGTACTGGCACCACACTGCCAGGTCTCTGACCTCCTCCCCATAAGCTGTCTCATCATCGTTGGTGATCAGGCGTACTGCCGCTGTGTCGTCAGAAAACTTAATGAAGGGGTCGGAGTCGTGTGCGGTCATGCAGTCGTGGGTGAACAGGGAGTGTTAAGGGTCAGCATAGCGGATGTGTTGTTGTCTCCCCTCACCAGCTGGGGACGGCCCGTCAGGAAGTCCAGGATCCAGTTGCAACGGTGGGTGTTCAGTCCCAGTGTCCTTAGCTTAGTGATGAGCTTGGAGGGCACTATGGTGTTGAACACCGAGCTGTAGTCAATGAACATTATTCTCACGTAGGTGTTCCTTTTGTCAAGTGGGAATCTGCAGTCTGGAATACAATAGAGATTGCAAGAGATTGTGACATCGGTGGATCTGTTGGGGCGGTATGCGAATTGGAGTGGGTCCAGGTTGTCTCGGATGATGGTGTTGATGTGAGCCATGATCAGCCTTTCAAAGCATTTCATGGCTACAGATATGCGTGCTACAGAGCGATAGTCATTTAGACAGGTTACCTTGCCGTTCTTGGGCACATTGACTATGTTGGTATGCTTGAAACATGTAGGTATTACATACTGGGTTGGGGAGAGGTTGAAAATGTCAGTGAAGACACTTGCCAGCTGGGCTACACATGCTCAGAATACGCATCCTGGTAATCCGTCTGTAAATGTTAACCTGTTTTAAAGGTCTTTCTCACATCGGCTATGTAGAGCGTGTTCACACAGTCGTCCAGAACAGCTGGTACTCTCATACATGGTTCATTGTTGCTTGCCTCAAAGCAAGCGTAGAAGGCATTTAGCCCTCTACGGCAAGACAATAGTCAGACTCTAGTCGAGGGATTGTAACCTACTTGATGCAGCCTGAGAATCACAAATGTTTCCCCAACTCCCAGGTACAGAGAGAGGGTTCAGAGATGATTTTCTACAGATAGTGTCTATATTTTGTTATGTATTTCATCTGTGAAATAAAACTCTTGTACACGTTCTTCATCCCTCAATTGGAAATGTATTATTTCCCCCAAAAATATCATTCAAAGTTATTATACTGTTTTTGGTCTTGTTATACTTCCATAGCACAGGTGTTTTCAAGGCTATATGTTACATGTATAGTAAGGCCTATTTGATGTTGTACACATTGGCAGATATAAGAAGGATGTCAGTAAACAAATAAAAAACAAATGAATGAGAAAGGGAGCTATAGAAAGGGAAGGGAATGGTGATGAGCCATCGTTGGAAGGTTCATCAAAGGATTCTGAATGCGCCATCTGCCTCCTTGAATCCAGTGTAGACACCGGTGGGTGAGGGGTACTTGTTGTGGATGGTGATGACGACGCAACTGGGTAACACTCGTCTCTGACCACGTCAAAGTCATTCGCCTTTCAATCCCCATTCCAAGACCACTGTAAACCACGAGTCTATATTGCACCCCCCCCCAAAAAAAAATTAACATGTTAGCTAGCGGTACGAAAGCAGAACAGAATAAAATGATGTTGAACATAAGGGTGACTGATTAGATATTTGACACAGGCTATGAATACTGCAATGCTGGGAAGTGTACTTATCACACACAAACTATCGGTACTTACTTTATTGACAGCTGACCATTGGTTCCCTCTGGCTAAGTTCTCTTTTTCCAGTTTATTTGTTGGCACATGGGAAAAAGTTTCTACAACTGCTGGGTTTATGAGGGCTGGAAAGTCATTGTAACTGGTTACACAGAGTAGGGTGGGCTCGCGTGTCAACGTTGTCTTGTCGCTGGACAATTCTAGATTTTCCAAGGCTGGTATAAGCAGGTTCATCTCCCTGCAGCGAAGACGGTTGTCTTCAGTGGGCATCGCTTGGCATTACCCACAGGTACACCATCATTTCCCAGATGTCCTGAGTCAGGCCTCAGCTGCTGGTTGAATATGTGCCTGAGCCGCTGCCTGCTCCATCTCTCTCTCTCTCTACTTTCTCTGTCATCTTCCATCTGTTTAAGATCCTCGTCTGTGTATTCCGGTTCAAATAAATATGGCTCGCCTGCAAATTCGAACATTTCCTCCTAGTATTCGTAGTCGAACATGTTGGTAATGGAGTAGTTTGAAAGAAAATATTATGAGCTAGCTTGTTAGATTAGCGACCGGCAGCTAGCTAGCAGCTCTCCGCATGTGTATTTCTCACCGTAAAGCATGGAGGAGGAGGTGTTGTGGTGTGGGGGTGCTTGCTGATGACACTGTCTGTGATTTATTTAGAATTAACCAGCATGGCTACCACAGCATTCTGCAGTGATACACCATCCCATATTGTTTGGGATTAGTGGAACTATCATTTGTTTTCAACAGGACAATTACCCAACACACCTCCAGGCTGTGTAAGGGCTATTTTACCAAGAAGGAGCGTGATGGAGTGTTGCATCAGATGTCCTGGCCTCCACAATACCTCGACCTCAACCAAACTGAGATGGTTTGGAATGAGTCGGACCGCAGAGTGAAGGAAAGCAGCCAACAAGTGCTCAGCATATGTGGAAACTCTTTCGAGACTGTTGTAAAAGCATTCCAGGTGAAGCTGGTTGAGAGAATGCCGAGATTGTGCAAAGCTGTCATCAAGGCAAAGGGTGGCTATTTGAAGAATCTCAAATATAAAATATATTTTGATTTGTTTAACACTTTTTTGTTTACTACATGATTCCATATGTGTTATTTCATAGTTTGGATGTCTATATAGTAAAAATAGTACAAATAAAGAAAAACCCTTGGATGAGTAGGTGTTCTAAAACTTTTGACTGGTAGTGTACATGTTTGCGCGTCAATATGCACGTTCGGAAATGATGGATTACAAATTGGTGGGTGGATCAAGTTCGGTATGACACAATTTAATTTGTACAGCGTGTAAAGACCTGCATCATGATACTGAGAGCTTTGCTGTTTAAATTATGTATTTGGGTGTTTTTAGAGCCTTTCTACATGTTTCTGGACACCCTGGATCTCCAGAATGAGGCTCAGAAAGTAAATTTCTGGTGGAGTATGATTCTCAAAAACAAGTGAAATTGCAAAGAAAAACTGTCTGGAATCTACAAAATGCCATTTACATCATAAATACAGATTAGGGTCCTAAATAGTGAAATTCTCCTTTAAGGTGGCACTTTGTTTATGTGTAACAATTACAGGCCTGGGCAACTCCAGTTCTCGGGGGCCTGATTGGTGTCACACTTTGACCCCAGCCCCAGCTAACACACCTGACTCCAATAATCAACTAATCATGATCTTCAGTTAAAAACGCAATTAGTTTAAATCAGGTGTGTTTGCTAGGGATGGGGGAAAAGTGTGACACCATTCAGGCCCCAGAGGAATGGAATTGCCCAGGCCTGCGGGTGCAGGAATAATTCAGATGGATTCAACAGCACTGCACTAAATATTGATCATTTCAGGTCCATTTAAATCAGTCCACCTTAAATCTGTTTATTTTTATTTTTATCCTGCCCTTCCCTGTTCCTAACGTGATTTGGGCTTGGCCAATAAAAACAAGTGTGGTGACAACAGGAAGTGGAGGTGTCAAACAACTGTGACAGCTTCCTGTGTGGATTAATGTGGCACCCAGCACATATGTTTACTGGTTTTGGAGGAGCTTAAACGCCAACCCCCGACTCTGCTCTGTGGCCTTTGTGTTGGGAGATCGGCAGGCAGGGGGCTCAAAGCTGGCTTATCCAGGAGACTTTCACACAGCATCTCTACTGTATGCCAAAGATTTGCTTGGTTATTCGTTTGGTATTAGGGGGTGGTTTTCTAGTCTACAGATACTGCAGTGGTCTATATCTAAGGGCTGCTTTGATTTCTCATTGGATGCTGTGGACTGTAGACATACATTTTTTATGAGATGACTGGGTGGTCAGCCTCTAGCTGTGCTGAGGTCTATCTGCCCTGAAGCAATATAAGCTCTCTGTTGATGAATATAATGTACTTTCCAGAGAGCACAGCCACTGACCATATTGAACTCTGGTTACCTCTCCTCTCTGGTTCTTTTCCATGGTCCTCCTGTTCTGAAGATGCCCTTCATTCCTTATTTCCCTCTTTCGGTTTCTCTCTTTCGGTTTCTCTCTCTCTCGGTTTCTCTACCTCTCTCTCTCTCTGTGTGTGTCTGATGAGGGATGGAGAGCCTATAAGGAATACTCTGCGTTGGCTTAATCACCTCTTCACTACTCATCATCGTCAAGGCCTGGTGGCTGTGCTAACAAGCTCCAGCGATGCTCCAGGGGCCCTTTGCTGCGCCGTGTCTCTCCCTGCTGTCAGAGGCTCAGAGGTGGGGTGGACCAGGTCCTCCACCCCCTCTTCCACGTTGAGTCCCCTTGTCTCTCCACATCATTCACCTCGTTTGCACTCCTCTTCCGCCTGCACTGTTCCCCAAAGCACCTCAGACATGTGACTGTACACCCACTAACTCTGGCATTAGTACGGAGAGAAAGGAGGAGAGGAGGAGGAGTGCGCAAGAGAAAGGGCAAAGGAAAGTGTGAAACAATGCAAAAAACAAATGTGGTATCTTCGAAGAATCCTTTTTGGTTCCAGGTACCTGGAACCAAGAAGTGTTGTACCTAGGGCCATGTTGTTGTTGGTCCTATTTATCTATTTAGCCTGAATCCAAAGTGATATGCTCTGTTTCACCATTGTTTCACTTCACAATACAGAGCATATCTTTTTGGATTCCAGGCTACTATCCAGCAGCACTCAGCCAAGAGTACATGTCCTCCCACAGCCTCCCACAGTTCCCATTAGTAGAAGCACTACAGCTCCCACAGTGAGAGAGACCACAGAGCTCACTCAGTGGAAATAGACATCCATTGGGATAATTATTGTTAGGCCTTTTAAACGTCACAGGGCTAGATTCTGTGTCCCACATGGCACCATATTCCCTTTATAGTGCACTACTTTTGATCAAGGCCCATAGGGAACCCGGGTCCCATTTGGAACACACAATAGTATCAGTGGGTTGGACTGGGGGCATTTACAATAGATCATTGTGTCACTGTAAGAGAACAGTCTTTTTTATAGAAGCAGTGAACCGACCTCTATATATACGCCTCTGTGCTGGAGCTTTACGATTAAGTCGTTTTGTCTCTTACTGTAAAGTTCAATCCAGGTTTAGAGAGAGGCAGGTAGGTTATGCCGCTCTGCATGTTCTTCTGTTTGAAGGCTTGGGTACTGCAAGCTCTTTTTAGAGGAAGATGAAATATTAATAGGTAGATTAGTGAGATCACAGGGCTTTTTTGGTGCACGTTTAATAAGAGATACCACTGAAGGTACAGTAGGGATTACGCATCAGCGCTAGCAGGACAGACCCAGCGGGCAAAACTAGTCGAAACTGGTTGAAATGACCTCATTACACAACCACAAACTGATATCACTATGATGTCATTTCATTCTGCTTTGCCCGCTGGTGAGGAGTGGTGTATTTTGGTATCTGACGTTAGCTTCCTGGACCACAGGTTAGAGTTTGACCTTTGAACCCTGGGTAGGTGCCCCTCACTTTCACTCCCTCGTTTAATTAACCCTTAGTGTCCAATCTGACCTCGCAGCTAGGCTCAGAAATTAGCGCGAATGAGCACGAACCAACAGAGCCACCATCTTGGATGCAGTTGGCCCAAATAGCCACCATGTTGGTTCTAATTTCAGCCGTAAGACATTCCTTTGCCTGTTGTGTCATTCCCTAGGCCCAGGATCTGGGATCTGCCAGTAGATAAGCCCAAAGGACCACCATTCTGATTCTAATATGAGCCTGATGGACTCCATTTAAAAAAAATCTAAATTGAGGCCAGTTTCTGTATCCAGGCCCTAATGAGTGCCACGGAGTCAATGTGTCTGGGAAGTCAGAACAACTGTCTTTTTTAAATTGCTGTTCTGGCTCTAATTTGGACTGCTCTATTAATCAGTGTGATGTTGCTGAGAGATGTCTGTCTGTCTGTCTGTCTGTCTGTCTGTCTGTCTGTCTGTCTGTCTGTCTGTCTGTCTGTCTGTCTGTCTGTCTGTCTGTCTGTCTGTCTGTCTGTCTGTCTGTCTGTCTGTCTGTCTGTCTGTCTGTCTGTCTGTCTGTCTGTCTGTCTGTCTGTCTGTCTGTCTGTCTGTCTGTCTGTCTGTCTGTCTGTCTGTCTGTCTGTCTGTCTGTCTGTCTGTCTGTCTGTCTGTCTGAGTGTGTTAAATGTGTTTTATAGTATGCACACTACATAGGGAATGGGGTTCCATTTGTGATATAGCCTAGGTTCTGGTAACAGGTGCTACAACATTTGAGTAGGAATGTCAAGCAGTGTCTTTGAGCGTCTTTGTTAAACAAATACACACACGCACGCACACACACTCACATGATTGAGATAATAGATACTGCTAATACAGATGATTGCTTTGCTGAGAACTTCCTGGGCTCTCTGTCAGCATTTAATCACACCACATTCTGATTGGCCGGTGTGTAAATCTCCCTCAATTTGATTTGGCAGCATAAATTGTTCTCAACCCCCCTTTGGCCAGGACTTGCCACCATTAGAAGCGACTCCTTCAGCCCATGTGCTGACTGAAGGATTGCTAGACTTGAAAAAGACGTCCTGAGAGGAAGAGAAAGAGTGATGGCGAGGACAGGAGTAGGGAACGAGTGGCGGAGAGGATCTCTCTTTTTTTCTAATTTGTCACGTAAAGATGAGGTTATAGACGGAATGAGCAGAGAGTGAGATATCCCCAGTACTTATCTGAGCTGAACCCCGCGTGTCAGTGTGTGCATCATGCCGTGTGCTGCCTGACTCTGTGGCAAGGGGGGATTAAACACTAATTCATCCTCCTTATACTCCCCGCAAACTAGCAGATTTGACAGATTGACCGTAAAACTAAGAGCATGAAATAAAGAGAAAACATGTTCTGTGTGTGTGTTGTGATCTGTGTGTGTCCGTGTGTTTACAGTATTAGTCTGTGTGTTGTTAATGAGAGAAGGGAAAACAGAGAGCGAGTAGAAATAGAGGGGGCTTTTGGAACACTCAGTCCAGAAACAAATAGCTCTTCCCACACTCCTGTTCAGCACTCCTCTTCCTTCGATCTCGCCTTCCTCTCTAATTAAATGGACACACAGTGTATCAAAATCAAATCAAATTGTATTTGTCACATGCGCCGGACACAACACCTTACCGTGAAATGCTTACTTACAAGCTCTTAACCATCAATGCAGTTCAAGAAATAGAGTTAGGTAAATATTTACTAAATAAACTAAAGTAATGAAATTAAAATAAAACAGTAACACAAGAAAATGACATAACAATAATGAGGCTATATACAGGGGGTACCAGTACCGAGTCATGTGTGGGGTTACAGGTTAGTCAAGGTCATTTGTAAAGTGACTATGTATAGATATAAAAAACAGCAAGTAGCAGCAGTGTAAAAAAAGGGGCGGGTATCAATGTAAATAGTCCAGGTGGCCATTTGATTAATTGTTCAGCAGTCTTATGGCTTTGGGGTAGAAGCTGTTAAGGAGCCTTTCGGCCCGAGACTTGGCGCTCCTGTACCGCCTGCCTTGCGGTATCAGAAAGAATAGTCTATGACGTGGTTGAGTCTTTGACAATTTTCTGGGCCTTCCTCTGACACCGCCTAGCATTATTGATGAAGCAGTCAATTGCCGAGCCGTTGCCATACCAGGCGATGATTTCAACCGGTCACGATGCTCTCGATGGTGCAGCTGTAGAACGTTTTGAGGATCTGGGGACCCATGCCAAATTCTTTCAGTCTCCCGAGGGGGAAAAGGTGTTGTCGTGCCCTGTTCACAACTGTCTTGGCGTGTTTAGACCATGATAGTTTGTTGGAGATGTAGACACCAAGGAACTTGAAACTCTCGACCCACTGGACTACAGCCCCATCGATATTAATGGAGGTATGTTTGGCCCTCCTTTTCCTGTAGTCCACGATCGGCTCCTTTGTCTTGCTCACATTGAGGGAGAGGTTGTTTTCCTGGCACAACACTGACAGGTCTCTGACCTCCTCCCCATAGGCTGTCTCATCATTGTTGGTGATCAGGCCTACCACTGTTGTGTCGTCAGCAAACTTAATGGTGGTGTTGGAGTCGTGCTTGGCCACGCAGTCATGGGTGAACAAGGAGTACAGGAGGGGACGAAGCACGCACCTCTGAGGAGCCCCAGTGTTGAGGATCAGCGTGGCAGATGTGTTGTTGCTTACCCTTAACACCTGGGAAGTCCAGGATCCAGTTGCAGAGGGAGGTGTTTAGCCCCAGGGTCCTTAGTTTAGTGTTGAGCTTTGTGGGTACTATGGTGTTGAACATTGAGCTATAGGCAATGAACAGCATTCTCACATAGTTCCTTTCGTCCCGGTGGGAAAGGGCAGCGTGGAGTGCGATTGAGATTGTGTTATCTGTGGATCTGTTGGGAGGGTATTCAAATTGGAGTGGGTCTAGGGTTTCCGGCATGATGGTGTTGATGTAAGCCATTACCACCCTTTCAAAACACTTCATGGCTACTAACGTGAGCGCTGCGGTGCGGTAATTATTTCGGCTGGTTACCTTCACTTTCTTGGGCACAGGGACTATGGTGGTCTGTTGGAAACTTGTAGGTTCATACAGACTCGGTCAGGAAGAGGTTGAAAATGTCAGTAATGACATTTGGTCAGTTTCTCCGCACATGATTTGAGTACACGTCTTGATAATACGTCTGGCCCAGCGGCTTTGTGAATGTTGACCTGTTTAAAAGTCTTGCTCACATCAGCTATGGAGAGTGTGATCACACAGTCGTCCGGAACAGCTGGTGCTCTCATGCATTCTACAGTGTTACTTGCCTCAAAGCGAGCATAAAAGGAATTTAGCTCGTCTGGTAGGCTCACATCACTGGGTAGCACGCAGCTAGGTTTCCCTTTGTGGTCCGTAATAGTTTTCAAGCCCTGCCACATCCGTCGAGTGTCCGAGCCGGTGTAGTAGGATTCAATATTAGTCCAGTAATGACGCTTTGCTTGTTTGATAGTTCGTCTGAGGGCGTAGCAGGATTTCTTATAAGCATCCGGATTAGTGTCCTGATCCTTGAAAGCGGTAGCTTTAGCTTGATGCGGATGTTGCCTGTAGTCCATGGCTTCTGGTTGGGATATGTAAGTTCGGTCACTGTGGGGACGACGTCGTTGATGCACTTATTGATGAAGCAGGTGACTGAGGTGGTATACTCCTCAATGTCATTAGATGAATCCCGGAACATATTGCAGTCTGTGCTAGCAAAACAGTACTGTAGCGCTGCATCCGTGTCATCTGATCACTTCCATATTGAGCGAGTCACTGGTATTTCCTGCTTTAGCTTTTGCTTGTAAGCAGGAATCAGGAGGATCGATTTTTGGACCGATTTGCCAAATGGAGGGCGAGGGAGAGCTTATATGTGTCTTTATGTGTGGAGTAAAGGTGGTCTAGATTTTTTTCCCCTCTGGTTGCACATGCTGGTAGAAATGAAGTTTTCCTGCATTAAAGTCCCCGGTCACTAGGAGCGCTGCTTCTGGATGAGCATTTTCTTGTTTGCTTATTTCCTTACACAGCTTGTTGAGTGCTGTCTTCATGCCAGCATCGGTTTGTGGTGGTAAATAGACGGCTACGAAGAATATGGACGACAACTCTCTTGGTGGATAGTGTGGTCTACAGCTTATCATGAAGTATTCTATTTCAGGTGAGCAATACCTCAAGACTTCTTTAATATTAGACATCGCGCACCAGCAGGTATTGACAAATAGACACACACCCCTGCACGGGGAAGCCAGCCAGCTCTATATTATCCGTGTTGTCGATTAGCCACGTCTCGGTGAAACACAAGATATTACAATTTTTAATGTCCCGTTGGTAGGATAGTCTTAATCTTAGATTGTCCAGTTTGTTTTCCAATTATTGCACGTTGGCCAATAATTCAGATGGTTAAAAGGGACCCTGCCCTCCTCCCCCTTTTTCTCTGTCTTTTCTTCACGCGGATGATGGGATTTGGGCCTTATCTTGACAAAGCAGAATATCCTTCACATCGGACTCTTTAAAGAAAAAATCTTCTCCCAGGTCGAGGTGCATAATCGCTGTTCTGATGTCCAGAAGCTAGTTTTGGTCATAATAGACGGTAGCAGCAACATTATGCACAAAATGAGTTAAAAACAATCAAAATGGCACAATTGGTTTGGAGTCTGTAAAACGGCAGCCATCACCTCCGACGCCATCACTTAGACCTGGATTCCAATAGTATTTGGCTTCCCTCAAATACATTGTGTTCGATTCAGCCTGCCTGTAGTGCCAGATTTGTATTTTTGGGACTACAAGTGCAGATAAAGTCCTTGAAAGAAAGAAAACACGATTTGAACCCAGGTCTGTGTACATCAGGAAGAAGAGTGGGCTCTGGTCTGGAGGATGACTGGGGTTTAATGTGTAGATAGTGGAAACACATGTTTTTCAGACATGATCCAGACATGTTTTTTCAAGGAAAAAAGGAGACAGACCGGTCATCCTCAGTGTGTCCTGTCCAGGGTTGCATAATTCCACAAATGTTCTACAAATTCCCAGATTTTTGAGAAATCCTTATTCCCTCCTGTTTGTGGGAATCTTCCAACCAGGATTTCTGGAAATGTTGGTCCCCTAGTGAAGTCTTGTCCCATTTCAGTGATGTCAGTACTATGGGACCCTGTCTGTGCTGTGTTTGTACTGCAAGCTGTGGAAGCATCCCCATCCATGTACAGTTGTGTTGGGGACAAAGTTGTCAGTGCTGAGAGTTAGACAGTCATGTTAGTCAAGACACTGTGTTGTAAACCCTGCCCTGTCTGTGGTGAACGACAGACACGGCGCTGTCGGTTCTGAATGACAGACACGGCGCTGTCAGTTCTGAATGACAGACACGGCGCTGTCAGTTCTGAATGACAGACACAGCGCTGTCAGTTCTGAATGACAGACACGGCGCTGTCAGTTCTGAATGACAGACCGTGCGCTGTCAGTTCTGAATAACAGACCGTGCGCTGTCAGTTCTGAATGACAGACCGTGCGCTGTCGGTTCTGAATGACAGACACGGCGCTGTCGGTTCTGAATGACAGACACGGCGCTGTCGGTTCTGAATGACAGACACGGCGCTGTCGGTTCTGAATGACAGACACGGCGCTGTCGGTTCTGAATGACAGACACGGCGCTGTCGGTTCTGAATGACAGACACGGCGCTGTCGGTTCTGAATGACAGACACGGCGCTGTCGGTTCTGAATGACAGACACGGCGCTGTCGACAGACACGGCGCTGTCGGTTCTGAATGACAGACACGGCGCTGTCGGTTCTGAATGACAGACACGGCGCTGTCGGCTCTGAATGACAGACACGGCGCTGTCGGTTCTGAATGACAGACACGGCGCTGTCGGTTCTGAATGACAGACACAGCGCTGTCGGCTCTGAATGACAGACACGGCGCTGTCGGTTCTGAATGACAGACACGGCGCTGTCAGTTCTGAATAACAGACACGGCGCTGTCAGTTCTGAATGACAGACCGTGTGCTGTCAGTCCCGAGGCGAACACAGATGGACAGAAGGAGTAAATAAAGAGCATAAAAACATGACCTGGCCCTACTTCCACCCTGCCATTCAAGCCCCAGGAAAGAGTTACTGCACAGACACACTGTTAATGTCCGATGACAGACTGTTGTCCTGCAGCATGACTCTAACTCTGTCTCTGACTGTGACAGTTTGTTTCTGCTTGAAGAAATTGTGTCATACTCTATGGGTGTAGGCTTTATTAAAAAGGGTCAATACGCTGTTTATTTTTTGCAAAAGTCCAAGGTTCATGGAAGTGTGTTTTTTTTTGCTGTAGGAATTATGCCCTGTCAGATGGCTACTTCACGGGATGTTGGATAATATCCAACTGGGCACTTTCTCAAAGTTTGTGTCCTTTTGAGAACCGCCATTCAGTTAAAGATAACGGCTGTTGATTTACATTTACATTTAAGTCATTTAGCAGACGCTCTTATCCATTGATTCATGGAGAGCTTGTCCACGAAAACCCTTTGTGAGGATGGTCTGCTCAGGTCCTTTATTTATAAAACCGCTCAGAGTAGGAGTGCTGATCTAGGATCTTATTCATTATAATCTAAAAGACAAAACTGATCCTAGAGCATCAGCATTCTTACTCTGAGACAGTTTGTGAATACAGGCCTGCTCTGCGCAGCGATACAATCTGTCCAGATCTGGAATACTATATTAAAAACTACTGTAACTGTCGGAGCATTCCATCCATCACTCCGATTAGCGGAGAGACAGGAAGTGATGTCAGGTGACCCCCCCCCCCACCCTAAACACCTAAGTAACTAAGTTGTTTGTACACATTAGTACTCCTTCTGCAGTCCTCTAAAGGAGAAAGTTAATGAACAGTTCACAACGCAGGTACATTAATGATATGCATATTAGTGGTACATTTATATAATTGCACATCACAGTATTATTTTTGAACGGTATTATATCGATATTTGACTTGATTGTATTTGCTACTGTAGGTAGTGTTAGCTAGCGCTAGTAGGCTGGCTGTACCTGCAACAAATAGTTTTCAGCACTTTTATTTCCACGACTCATCAAGATGTGTTTTCTCATGGCTCTCTCTTGTCTCTCTGCAGCAGACATATGGTGAACAATCTGTTTGGAACATGAAATCGCAATGTCAAATCGCAATACATGTAGAATGGTGAGAATCGCAGTACATATCGTATCGTTACCAAAGTATCGTGATGACATCATATAGTCAGGTCCCTGGTAATTCCCGGCCCTAATAAATATTCAGTGTTATATGATTATGATTTACGCCATTTATTTAGTAGACACTTTTATCCACAGTGACTTACAGTAGTGCTGCATACATTTTCTTATGATTGGCCCTAGTGGGAATCGAACCCACAACCCTGACACTGCATGCACCATGCTCATTGTCCTATACGCATTCTCAAAAACCCCTTATATCATTGCATCAATGTATCAAATCACCTGTGAGGCCAAATAGATCTGACCATGTACTGTATGCAGCGAGAGATGTAAAGTATCTGATCTGCAGCGCTGTATCTCTATGCCTGGCAGTAGCTGTGGCTCAGTCCCTCTGGCTGGCTCAGTGGATGATCCTTCATTTCCTCTGTAATCCTGCAGCCCTGGTCATGTGACGCTCATTGAAGGAGTCCCAGGGGATTAACCCACATACCTGCTGACTCGGCCTGACCTTGGCTGTGTTAGTGCTTGGGTGTGAAGCAGCATGACTGGGTGTGGCAGGCTGCAACCTTATAGCTAACACACACACACACACACACACACACACACACACACACACACACACACACACACACACACACACACACACACACACACACACACACACACACACACACACACACACACACACACACACACACACACACACACACACACACACACACACACACACACACACGTCTGTTTTACTATCCTTGATTGATTGATGAATTCCCATTCAAAATCCTATTTTCCCTAACCCTAACCTTAACCCCAGAACCTACGCCTAACTATTAAACCTAACCCCTAACCCTAACCCTATTTAAACCTAAAATAGCTCCACAAATGTCTTGTTAATTAACAAACTATAGTTTTGGCAAGTCGGTTAGGACATCTACTTTGTGCACGACACAAGTAATTTTTCCAACAATTGTTTACAGACAGATTATTTCACTTCTAATTCACTGTATCACAATTCCAGTCTGAAGTTTACATACACTAAGTTAACTGTGCCTTTAAACAGCTTGGAAAATTCCAGAAATTCCTGGTCTGATGAAACAAAAATATAACTGGCCATAATAACCATCATTATGTTTGGAGGAAAAAGGGGGAGGCTTGCAAGCCGAAGAACACCATCCCAACCGTGAAGCACGGGTGTGGCAGCATCATGTTTTGGGGGTGCTATGCTGCAGGAGGGACTAGTGCACTTCACAAAATAGATGGCATCATGAGGGAGGGAAATTATGTGGATATATTGAAGCAACATCTCAAGACATCAGTCGGGAAGTTAAAGCTTGGTTACAAATGGGTCTTCCAAATGGACAATGACCCAGAGCATACTTCCAAAGTTGTGGCAAAATGGCTTAAAGACAACAAAGTCAAGGTATTGGAGTGGCCATCACAAAGCCCTGACCTCAATCCTATAGAAAATCTGAAAAAGTGTGTGCGAGCAAGGAGGTCTACAAACTTGACTCGGTTACACCAGCTCTGTCGGAAGGAATGGGACAAAATTCACCCAACTTATTGTGGGAAGCTTGTGGAAGGTTAACCAAAATGTTTGACCCAAGTTAAACAATTTAAAGGCAATGCTACCAAATACTAATTGAGTGTATGTAAACTTCTGTCCCACTGGGAATGTGATGAAAGAAATATAAGCTGAAGTCGCTCTGGATAAGAGCGTCTGCTAAATGACTTAAATGTAATGTAAATGAAATGAATCAATCTCTCTACTATTATTCTGACATTTCACATTCTTAAAGTAAAGTGGTGATCCTATCTGACCTAAGACAGGGAATTTTTACTGGGATTAAATGTCAAGAATTGTGAAAAACTGAGTTAAAATGTATTTGGCTAAGGTATATGTAAACCTCCGACTTTAGGTGCACACAGGTCGAGAGACACATTTGAGGTGACAGACAGTGACACATGGACAGTTACGTTCAATACCGCCTTGCACACTCTTGCCTGAATCTACCTTATATAGGGTGTAATCATTAGTCCAAGAGTTACAAACAAGAGTTTATTTTGGACAAATTCAGGTGTGTTTATCCCCATTTTGTTCTGTTTGCTTCTGTTTAGGAAATGTTTTTCTACGGAATCGGCGGAATGAATACACCCCTGATCATGTGTAGGCACAGTTCACTTTCATAGCAGCCACGTTGTATTCCTTCTCCCATCAATGCTCTCTCCTCCCTTCACCTCTTCCCTTCACTTGTGGACTTCAGTGCACAACACATCAGCTGTTTGTGACCAGGTGAAAAAACCTTTCCAAGCCAAACCCCTGCACACAACCTACATCTTTGTCACCATAGCTAAAGTAATGTCATAGTCAGCATAGCTAATAGAACTAAGGTGTTTTGTAACCCGCTACAATCATGCAGTAACGTTACAGTGTACAGTCAGCAAGCAGTTACACTGGTGGGCCCCGGTGGCAATAAATTAGTAAAACCAAAAGCTTACCTTGGAAGTGTTCCAGTGCTGTGTTGGAAAGTCATAGCCAGCTAGCTAACATACCATCCCTGTGTTTGAGCAGGGTGTTTCAGTAGACTAACCTAGCTAGCTGCATTTGCTTGCTAAGTAAGTGAAACTGAAAGTAAGAAATAAAAGACTCTCTCTCTCTTGCTTCTCCTTCATTTTGAAATAAATTAAGTTGTTAAACTGTTGAACTACTGTCTTTCTCTCTCTTTAAATCCACTACTCACCACATTTTATGCACTGCAGTGCTAGCTAGCTGTGGTTTATGCTTTCAGCACTAGATTCATTCTCTGATCCTCTGATTGGGTGGACAACATGTCAGTTCATGCTGCAAGCGCTCTAGTCTATGGGTGGGGGTGTGGAGCATAAGCCTACTAGGTTTTGCAAAATAGTGTGATTCAATTGGTAACGTGATTGATTATATGTCATATAGTTTTGTCTAATATGATAACTTTTAAAATGTTTTACCATCTTTATTTTTAGGAAATTCACTGAGGACGGTCCTCCCCTTCCTCCACTCAGGGGCCTCTACTGCTGAATACTACTATTGTGATGAAAGAGTAGTGATAGGATCCCACTGTGTGTGTGTGTGTGTGTGTGTGTGTGTGTGTGTGTGTGTGTGTGTGTGTGTGTGTGTGTGTGTGTGTGTGTGTGTGTGTGTGTGTGTGTGTGTGTGTGTGTGTGTGTGTGTGTGTGTGTGTGTGTGTGTGTGTGTGTGTGTGTGTGTGACACATTTCCCCAGTACCCTAAGGCTCACCCAGTCTCACCTGGCTGGCAGTGGGGCCCCCTGCTCTGCTGACGTTAATAATTCACAGTGACCCTGGGCCACACTAACCTTCACTGTTCAACGCCAGCCATTTAGTATCACCTGGCTGCTTCTCCTCTACTGAGCAGCAACATTATGATGACCAGCTACTACGCTGTGTACTAATGATGACCTCCATCTTTGTTTATTAATCATCATACAGTAGGCACTCAATCACAGTTGTTTGGTTGTTGTTTTTTTACGGTGAAGGTTAGGACAGGACAGGCACGGCGCTGTTGACAACATGCCAACTTTGTTTTAGTTTGAAAACATAAATAATTGAAAACCGAAATAAAGTTGCGCAATGAGTCTCTCAAATACATTGTTACAGTGGTTGGTTAGCTAGCTAGCAAATTTGAGCCAGTAGCATAGATGTGACATCAGTCAAAACACCTCAAAACAAGACAATGTATCAAAAACGAGCTAAAACTAACTGAAACGAGCCACTTACGATTCCCCACATGGCATTTTCTTGTCGTTGTTGCTAGCTATCTGGCCAGCCGGAATCACAACAACACACGGCCTTCTGGCCCATTGAAGCTCCCGCCTCGTTTTTGCGATGTTCCCAGCTAACTCGTCAATAGTGCCTTAAAGAGGGCATGCTGTAGGCCAGTGCTTTTCAATCCCTAGGCGTTTCTCCTAGGGGAACCCTAGGCGTTTCACAATTTTGTTGTTGCCCTAAACTAGCACACCTGATTCACCTAGTCAAGGGCTTGATGATTAGTTGACAGGTTGAATCAGGTGTGCTAGCTCCGGAACTGTTCAAATACATGTAACGCTGGGGGTCCCCGAGGAGAGGTTTTAAAAATGCTGTTGTAGGAAACTCAGGGGAATAAAGAACAAAGCTGTTTGAGTGGGGTGAAAGTGGTTATTAATAGCTGTCAAGCGAGCACTTTTGTGAGTGACAAGTGACAGAAAGATATGAGGAGCGGGGCCAGAGGTGTGAAGTGGGAGAGAGAAAGAGAGAGAAAGAGAAAGAGAGAGGGAGAGAAAGAGAGAGGGAGAGAGAGAGGAGAAAAAGAGGGAGAGTTTATGTGTATGTGCGTGACAGAGAGAGAGAGAGAGAGAGAGAGAGAGAGAGAGAGAGAGAGAGAGAGAGAGAGAGAGAGAGAGAGAGAGAGAGAGAGAGAGAGAGAGAGAGAGAGAGAACAAGAACAAGACAACGAGGAGATGAATACATATTGACAATGACCACCTGAGAAATTCCTGGCCACTGGAGTGTGTTTTGGCATTTAATGACGGCTGACATTTCATGGTCCCAGTGTGTGTTCCTACACCCAGCAGAGAGAGCATGTGGGAGAGAAGGTCCTGCTGGGAACTGATTCTCTGCCAGGAGTATCCTAGATGGTGGCGTCCCCATGACACCCTATTTCCTTATAGTGAACGGCCAGGGCCCATAGGTTTCTTGTCAAAAGTAGTGCACTATATAGGGAACAGTGTGCCATTCGAGACACATCCGATGTGTGTGTTTGAGATTTGGTGACAAATTCTGTGCTGGCCTGAGTAGGATTATTATATATCATTATGATAGACTAAATTGATAGGTTTTTCTAGGCATTATGAAGGAATGTTGATTTGCACCTAATCTGTATGAATCTCAGATTTCTATATGAGAACGTGTCAACATGCATTTTCTGTGCCTGTGTGTGTCTTTGTGTTTATGTGTCTGTGTATGTATCTGTATTTATTATGGATCCCCATTACAGCTACTCTTCCTGGGGTCCAGCAAAATTAAGGCAGTTAAAAAAACATTACAATACATTCACAACAGATTTCACAACACATTAAGTGTTTGCCCTCAGGCCCCTGTGTGTGTTTGTGATGATCTGTGTGTGTTACTCACAGTAAGTATCCGTGTTTTGTCTGTCTCTGTGCGTTTCCGTTTGTATATTGGTGTTATGGTTGTGTGTGTTTCCCAGTCTTCCTGCCTCTCTTGATCTCCTTGTCTATGATTCCGATGAGACTGTGTCCTCTCTGGCTCCCTCCGTAGGTGACAAGTGTTGACGCTTCTACAACCTGTACCCTTTCCCTAGTGTCTTCATTTGTGCTTCACACTTTCATCATTTCACATTCACTGGTGACATTCTGATGACATTTCTGGTAGTTATGGGCTGCCCTGTCTGTCTTAAACACACATGTACAAACATGCTTAGGCACACACGTTCCCATGCACATACACACTCATGCAAGCGAATGACGCACGTGCGCACGCACGCACTCAATGGTTCAATGACTAAGCAGGTTCCTCTGTGAGTGTGAGGGGATCAATCGTGGTGACCTTTTTCCTTTGGATAACCTGCTGTTCTCAACCCCCCGATTATTGCCGGCGGGGAAAGAGTAGCTCTTCCGGCCCCAAGGACTGAACTCCGACCCTGCCGGGATGGAAGGACCTCTACCCATAGAGGAGTCGACATGGGCCAGCATCCCTGTGGTACGCTTTCGACACCTTGTAGAGTCCGTTCCCCGACGAATTGAGGCTGTTCTGAGGGAAAAAGGGGGGGGGGGTGCAACTCAATAGTAGGAAGGTGTTCCTAATGTTTTGTACACTCAGTGTATATCTCTTTGCGGAAAAACAAAGTGCTTCATGAAGCCTACATCTCTCCTCCCACCCTCATCCTACACTGACACCTACACACCTCTCTCTCTCTTTCGTCGCTGATCCTCGACCAGCCATTTCAAGTGCAAGTCAGCTCTCGGCTTACCCTCTGCAGTTTCCATATGACAGGTTATGACCAGTGACCACCAGGAAACAGGCTGGTCTGCTACCTGTATCTGGGCCCAGCGATGCAGCATTTCCGTGTTGTGAGGCCTGGGGGGGCCTCTCTCTGGTTTCTGTCCCAGTATCCCTCCTCCTGCTCTTCACCCCACCTCACCAGAGGGTGCGTCCCAAATGTCCCCCTACTCCCTGCCGATGTAGTGCACTACTATATTTTCACACCGCGTAAAGCCAGGGTACTGTAACGGGAAGGGTGTGTGCTATTGTGTTTGAGGGCCTATTGCTTTCTAATGAGCTGACCTGTGCTGCTACACCCCCCCTCCCGCTGCTTAATGAGGTTAACAACTCACTAACGAGATCATCTCACTAACGAGATCATCTCACTGACGAGCTGAGATAGCCCACCCCGCACGCGACACACACGCAAATGAGAAACACACGCACATTATGCGGGCAAGGCGCACATACGCGCACGTGCAGGGGTGCGCACGCACAAAGACACGTCCGTGTGAGTGTGATTGAGTAGGTTGGGCTTTGACGTGGGTGCCGTTATGTACGCGACACAATTTGTTCCGGTAGCGATGTAGCTACACGTTAAACGGCACAGATATGACTCCGTTGCTTTCCACAGTCGTCGTCGTCGTCCTTTGTCAACCGGCGGAGTGTTTATGGTGCTCTAATGCCTGGAACTGCCTTTGTTGTTATTGGACGTCGCTCTAACACACAGTATGACAGGCAGCACCATCTGTGTTGTTTTGTGTGTGTGTGTGTGTGTGTGTGTGTGTGTGTGTGTGTGTGTGTGTGTGTGTGTGTGTGTGTGTGTGTGTGTGTGTGTGTGTGTGTGTGTGTGTGTGTGTGTGTGTGTGTGTGTGTGTGTGTGTGTGTGTGTGTGTGTGTGTGTGTGCCTCAGTTTGCTACTTCTTCCTGTAAACCCAGACTTTCTGTAGCAACACAGCATCCTATCCTATGGGGGGCGCTTATCTAGTGACCCATTGTCATCTTTACATTACTGGCTTCATAATCATCCTTCTCTTGCTTACAAATCCTAATCTGTTTTTGCATCGATTTCATGAGGTTGTTGCAGGCTGGTGTTAGTCTTGTCCAGACTGTGCGTTTGGGAGAGGGGAGAGGAGAGGAGGGGAGGGGAGAGGAGAGAGGAGGGATGGGAGAGAGACAGAAAGAGGTGAGGAGAGGGGCGGTCATTCACAGTGGGCAGTAATCTGTACTTTGTTCTGGGGGAAGTGTTTACAGGTTCTAGAAATGTCTGGATGTCTCAGAAGCCCAAAGGTGCAATGTCCTAAATGGGACCTATTATCCTTCTACACAGGGACTGATTGTGTGTGTGTGTGTGTGTGTGTGTGTGTGTGTGTGTGTGTGTGTGTGTGTGTGTGTGTGTGTGTGTGTGTGTGTGTGTGTGTGTGTGTGTGTGTGTGTGTGTGTGTGTGTGTGTGTGTGTGTGTGTGTGTGTGTGTGTGTGTGTGTGTGAGATTTACACTGCTGTAAAAGCCAAAGCACTCTCTACATAAACAACTCTCCTTTCCTTTCTCAGCCCTCTGGTTTGGCTGTTCTCTCCCTCTACTCCCCCTCTCTCTTTCTCCTCTCTATTTTATTTCTCTATTTTCTCTCTCTTTCACTTTCTATCCTCTTTCTCTCACTCTCCTTTCTCTCTCTCTGTCTCTCTTTATCTCGTTTTCTCTCTTATCTCTGTGTGTGTGTGTCTCTCTCTACCCTCTTTCCCCCTCTGTCTCCAACACAGTGATATTATGCTGATTCAGTAAAAGAGCAAGAGAGGGGGACATTTGGCAGCACAAACGTGTGACAGGAAGCGAGCTGCTCAAACAATTATTAGCATCTCATATTAGCATTTTACATTAGCATCCTCTTTATGAACGCAGCCGCCCAAAAGGCAAAAGGGACTTCCTGCTGTTTGGGTGTCAGCCATTGATAAGCCTGTAGTTGATGGATGGGGGTCAACCAGCTGACATTTCAGTACACAGGGACCACACACACACACACACACACACACACACACACACACACACACACACACACACACACACACACACACACACACACACACACACACACACACACACACACACACACACACACACACACACACACACACACACACACACACACACACACACACACACTCTCCTCAGGCCAACTTCTTCACATGTTTGTGTGCCATGTTACTGTGTTAGGATGGTTGAGTGAGTCCGAATATGCATGTATGGGTGTGGAGTCTGAATATGCATGTATGGGTGTGGAGTCTGAATATGCATGTAAGGGTGTGGAGTCTGAATATGCATGTAAGGGTGTGGAGTCTGAATATGCACGTATGGGTGTGGAGTCTGAATATGCATGTAAGGGTGTGGAGTCTGAATATGCATGTAAGGGTGTGGAGTCTGAATTTGCATGTAAGGGTGTGGAGTCTGAATATGCATGTAAGGGTATGGAGTCTGAATATGCATGTATGGGTGTGGAGTCTGAATATGCATGTATGTGTGTGGGGTCTGAATATGCATGTATGGGTGTGGAGTCTGAATATGCATGTAAGGGTGTGGAGTCTGAATATGCATGTAAGGGTATGGAGTCTGAATATGCATGTATGGGTGTGGAGTCTGAATATGCGTGGGGTCTGAATATGCATGTATGGGTGTGGAGTCTGAATATGCATGTAAGGGTATGGAGTCTGAATATGCATGTAAGGGTGTGGAGTCTGAATTTGCATGTAAGGGTGTGGAGTCTGAATATGCATGTAAGGGTGTGGAGTCTGAATATGCATGTATGGGTGTGGAGTCTGAATATGCATGTAAGGGTGTGGAGTCTGAATATGCATGTATGGTTGAGGAGTCTGAATATGCATGTATGGGTGTGGAGTCTGAATATGCATGTATGGTTGAGGAGTCTGAATATGCATGTATGGGTGTGGAGTCTGAATATGCATGTATGGGTGTGGAGTCTAAATATGCATGTAAGGGTGTGGAGTCTGAATATACATGTATGGTTGAGGAGTCTGAATATGCATGTATGGGTGTGGAGTCTAAATATGCATGTATGGGTGTGGAGTCTAAATATGCATGTATGGGTGTGGAGTCTAAATATGCATGTATGGGTGTGGAGTCTAAATATGCATGTATGGGTGTGGAGTCTAAATATGCACGTATGGGTGTGGAGTCTAAATATGCATGTATGGGTGTGGAGTCTAAATATGCATGTATGTGTTTGGGGTCTGAATATGCATGTATGGGTGTGGAGTCTAAATATGCATGTATGTGTGTGGGGTCTGAATATGCATGTGCGTATGTGTGTGCTCCTGAGTGTGTAATGTATATTATTCTAAATATGTACATGCCCCCTTTTTCCGCCTCACACCCACACCAACACAAACCCATCACACGCACTCTCTGACCATATTCCACATTTTCCATCTCATTTAGGTTTTCCACGTAAATGCAAACTGCACAGATGGTTAGTTCTGAGAGCCCTGCCTGCACCTGTTTATATTTAGCTCCTCAGTAGAGCACTTGAGGGAGAGAAAAAGACAAAGCTCGTTTCGTTTGTTTGGCATGCCAATGACTCCCTCGCCTTCTCACTTCAACAGCCAACTACATTGACCAAAAATATAAACGCAACATGTAAAGTATTGGTGCCATGTTTCATGAGTTGAAATAAAAGATCCCAGACATTTTCCATACGCACAAAATGCTTATTTCAATCGAATTTTGTACACAAATATGTGTACATCCTGTTAGTGAGCATTTCTCCTTTTCTTGGCATATAAAGAAGCTGAAAAAACAGCATGATCATTGCACAGGTGCGCCTTGTGCTGGTGACAAAAGACCACTCTAAAATGTTCAGTTTTGTCACACAACACAATGCCACAGATGTCTCAAGTTTCGAGGGTGTGGGCAATTGACATGCTGACTGGAGGAATGTCCACCAAAGCTCTTGCCAGAGAATTAAATGTACATTTCTCTACCATAAGCCGCCATCCAACGTTGTTTTAGACAATTTGGCAGTACGTCCAACTGGCCTCACAACCGCATACCAAGAGTGTGGCGTCGTGTGGTCGAGCGGTTTGCTGATGTCAGTATTGTGAACAGAGTGCCCCATGATGGTGGTGGGGGTTATGGTATGGGCAGGCGTAAGCTACAGACAACGAACACAGTTGCATTTTATCGATGGCAATTAGAATGCACAGATGCATATCTGTATTCCCAGTCGTGTCAAATCCATAGATTAGGACCTAATGAGTTTATTTCAATTGACTGATTTCCTTACATGATCTGTAACTCTGCAAAATCTTTGAAAAGGTTACATGTTGCGTTTACATTTTGTTTCAGCGGGATTTGGGCAGAATTGGTGAAGGCATTATCTGGCTCACAGGGTGCTGTGGTTCGAGATACTCTCTGCTGCTTATGTAATACAGGATGACCTATAACCCTCTCCATCTCTCCCCTTGGTTGTGTTGTTGGCCATTTGATTGTGTTTGCTGGTGGGATGCGTCCGAAATGGCACGCTATACCCTATGTAGTGCACTGCTTTTGACCAGAGCACGGTACACTACACGGTACACTACATAGGGAATAGGGTAGGCACTTTCAGATTCTGTATCAGATATGTTGATTGGTCAGGCTTGGTGGCTATTGTTGTGAGTGGCTAATAGACCTTCAGTATCACAAGAGCCGTGTGCAGGGATATGTTAGCTTCGTCCTTGAAAAGTACAGACTCGTTCATTTTTCCCCTCTCTCTCTCGCCAAACCTTTGACAACATCCTTTTTTTTTTTTTTTTAATCTCCTTCCCAGCTGGAGAAAATGGCATTTTCCAACTGCCCACTTAGATCAAAATGCGCTCTAAAAATCTCTAGATCTGACGGAAGCCAAATGTACGGTGTCCACATTATGATAGTCTCAGGCTGTCCTAATATGGACACCATACAATTGGCTGACGTCAGAACTGTTTCCCAGCTCCGTAACGTCATCGACTGATTATCCAGTTTCTGTTAGGTGTCCTGATATGGACACTGCACACATGGCAGTTGGGAACAGCATAATGCTGGTGTCGTGTTTCTTTTCATATCTCTAATGGTTCTATACATCGTGTCTAAATGATGTCTCTGCCTAGATCATTAGCAGCCCTGTTGCACACAGTCCCTAATTAAACCATTACCAACCATGGGAAACATGCCGTAACCATCACCATTATTAGGAGGTATAGTTTAGGCTTAGTTTAGGCTATCATCATTAATAGGCTCGTCCTCTCTGTGCAGTTCACATGAATAACCTATGTCTAGTACAAGTTGGATTTGTTGGGGTTAGCTAGCTAGGTGGTTTTGTGCAATTATTGTTTTATGGTCGACTATATTCTGATTGGCAGGAAGATTGATGCGCTCAATCTGCATCATTTGGTGTGTGCGGTCATCTCCCGAACACAGTGAACGTGCTCCTTGCCGGCGCTTCTTGATTCCCGTTCATGTAGCGCTGTTAGATTTTAACATCCATCGGTATCCCTCTACTAAATGTGTGAGTCTCGGTGTGTTTGGAAAGGTGTGCCAGATATGTTTGAGAGAACAGTGTGTGTGTGTGTGTGTGTGTGTGTGTGTGTGTGTGTGTGTGTGTGTGTGTGTGGGGGGTGCTCAGGTACAACTCAGTGTTTCTGCACCTCATGTTGTTACACAACCATAGCAGAGCACCCCCCCCACCATGGGGGCACACTGGGTTACTAATGAGCCTAGACTGGAGAACACAAGCAAGGAATCACACACACACACACACACACACACACACACACACACACACACACACACACACACACACACACACACACACACACACACACACACACACACACACACACACACACACACACACACACACACACACACACACACACACACACAGCTCTAATCTTGTCCACCAGCCGGCTCTCTCGAACCGTCGGGTTTCATCGCGCCTCAGAACGAGGACTTGACTGGAAGTCTATGGCAGGAGCGGACGAAACAACCGCTGGTTTTAATTGGCTGATCTCTCTGTCCATTCACCATCCAGCATAACCCTTAAAACGTCCTGCCGACATTGTGGACTTCAATGAGCGAGCAGCGCAAGTGACGCAAAGTATGCATCTTAGAAATAGCTTTCACATACGTGCTTTGTACGCCCCCGAACTCGATTGGGCTTCCCAAAAAACAATATGGCCGTTGTGATCGAACATTTATTTTGATTGGCGATTTTCGCCATATTTCAAAGTCCCATCTATTACGGCTGTAGCAGGCTCGCCCCCTCTCCTGCCTCGACATCAACCACACCCCTTTCAAGTCCCGCTTTGTTGCGCGGTTTTCACAGGTTCTATGCGCCTGCAATTATTTTTCTGGGACTGAGGTTGACACGGCTCTAACCTGTTAACAATCACTGTTCATGCACCTACAGCGCAGTCTCACACTTGCACATTTACAATACAGGTGTACATTGACTGATAAACCCTTGCACACACTGACACCCCAAAAAGCAGTCGCATACCCCCGCACTGTTGTATTTACACAATCATACGAAACTCCAACACATTCACTGATTCACTTTCATCAGATGAGAAGGCCAAGGCAGAGGAGCTGAGTAGTGGCGAGAGTGGCACTCCCAGGCCTTATCGCTGGAGAGACTGTACCTGTCAACCGCTGTTCTTTGGGGCCCTCAGATTAACGTCCATATCAGACTGTCTGTTAGTCAGGAGCCTCCAGGGCCCATGGCCCAGACACACAGACAAAGTGACTCAATTATTTCCCTGACTGTGGCACTTTTAGTTTGCTCGTTCTCTCTCTTTTGTTCATGATCAATTCTATTTCCTTATCTCCTCCCTCCTTGTAACATAAACACGCTATCTCTACACATTGTATGCAGGGAGCAGGTTGCAGGTAGAGTAACTCACTTGTGACTTGCCATTCCTCACGCTGCTGCTGCCCACTCAATTCTGGAGTGTGACCAAAATCCGAACACATTTTTAGCTTAACATGTGACATTTAAAGTATGCTGCAGTGAATTATGGGAGCGTAGCAGTGGTGTCCTCCACTCTACGATGGGACCGTTTAACACCTGTGTTGTGCTTTCCTTTATGAGCTTTATGCTGTGGGACTGTTCTGTAGTCTATTGTTATAGTCTTTATTTCCTCCTCGGAGGTTGAAGACGGCATCATAACAATAAAGGAGGGTGTCCTAATATGGACACCGTATAAAGATAAGATCTATGGTACAGTGGTATCGATGGTAATCGGCTACAGAGGTGTTTATGGGGTTATTTGTTATCGCCTTGACGCCAACAATACACGTTACACACAGATGCCATTTCTCCATGCCTTGAGGCTCTGGGCCCAGCTTCACAAGGCGTCGAAGAGTATGGTTGCTATCTAGGATCAGTTTAGCCTTTTAAATCATCAATGAATAAGATTTCATGGACAGGGAGGGAGGGGCCTGATCCTGGATCACTTTGTGAATACGGGCCCGGGGCTACAAACATGGTGCCACCATCTCTCGTTGTGCTTTTCATAACCTGGTAATAGAAGCATTTAAATGTTCCCGTTGATCTGAGAATAAAATATCTCCTGCTGAGACTAAGGCTGTCCTAATACGGACACCGTAGTTCTGTCTCATTGATCAGCTCTTTTAATCGGAAATGGAATCTGTTTCTGCTAATATCCTGTCTTCGATGGGTTTACACCCTTTTTTTTCCCTCAGGCAGAATGTCGACATAATCAATACCTCCATAGAGGTGTGGTGGCAGTGCATTGGAGACTATCTGGTTGTGTCCAAAATGGCACCCTATTCCTTAAACAGTGAACTGCATTTGACCAGGGCCCATAGGAATCAGGTAAAAAGGAGTGCGCTATATAGGAATATAGGATATAGGGTGCCATTTTGGATGAACCCCGCTTTTGATTGAATGCGAGGGGTGACAGTCTGTGTCTAACTCTCTGTTGATGAGTGTTATCTGCTCCGTGAAGGGCTGATTACATCTGAACAGTTGACTGTGGAACTAATTGCAGTTGGGTCTCTGTGTCTCAACACTAATAACCATAGTGCTGATTTGTATTCATGCAGCGGCCGTCCTCCTATGTGCTTCAAAGCGCTTCACATTGTCTGGTGACCAAGCCTTCTCATGCAGATGAAAGGGTTGACTTCAACAACTACAGGGGTTTGAGTCCTTTAGCCAGCTCTGACCTAACCTGCCTGTGCTGTGGCTGCGGCTGCTGCTCGAAGTACCTGATCTGACCTCAAACACGCTTCTTCATAGGTTTACCTTAGATAGTTTGCCCAAAATCTAGGAAGGAACATCTTTCTTGAACCGAGACTTTATCCCAACGGCCGGCTTGTTTTAATCGGAGGTCAATTTATCACAATTTCTGATCCTTTTAATCCGTCTTTGTTATGCTGGTCTTTGGCCATATGGTGTGAGAGGGTGGCTATTTCTTTCATTTAATGGTACCCTAAGATGGTACCCTAAGATGCTTTTAGTTTTTTTTATACCCCTCCATCACTCCCTCTTTATCGGATCAATTTTTAGCAAGAGTAACCAGTCTTCCTCCATATGTGTTGACTCTCATATCAACATAAAGGTCAATGTTAAACAACTCCCCTGTGTTCAGAGTCAGTACACTCCCTGTTAAACGCCTTGGCTCTCTGCCACCACTGTAGTCTCACTGTACAGTACTTTATTGCTTAGCCTAACCACATTGTTTCTACAGTATATTACAGCCATATGAAAGAAGAAGGACATAGTGGGACTGGTATTAATATATAGTGTACTACTTTTGAACAGAAAAAGTACACTATATAGGAAATATGGTGCCATTTGGGACGCAGAGGCAGTGTAAATCAGCAGCCTAAACCTTCTACCAGACAGCTGATTTATGGGGGAGTCGTGTTTTTACATATTTTTTTTTTCCGGTTAGGAGGGCATGCTTCATTTGTAAGCGCTGCTGTGAGCACAGTGGCAGTGCTGACAGCTAGCTATTCCTGTCCTCTTCTATCTCAATGTTACTCAAGTGTACTTTCACTTTGTTTGACAAGTATAGCACCTCTTTTCATCTAACACCGTCCTACTTCTACCCCATTATGTTTCACTACGGTATGATAAAGTCTATGGAGAGTATCAATGTGAACAGAATATATAAATGTTTCAATCGTTGTGGAATAATCGTTAGTTTGCAGACAATGTTTGGTTTTATACAATCCTGTACCATGCAGTTTTCTAAATGTCGCTTTTTGCTCTGTCTGTGTTTCAGAATAAAGAATGGCTCTGCCTGAACTGCCAGACCCAGAGAGCTTTGTCTGGGGCCCTGGGAGACACTCCACTTCCTGCTCCTCAGCCAATGGGATCCCCACGGCACCCGGCTCCAGCCAATCAACCACAGCCTCAGCAGAGTGGGCCCAATCAGCAGGCAGGGCTACGGCCCACTGGTCCTCAACAGCAACAGAAACCACCGGGTGCCCAAGTAAGTGGCCCTCCTTTCTCCCCTGCCAAACAGGCAGGGCCCACCGCCCAAAGCAAGGGGCCTGCTCAACCGTCCCCTGCCAAGGCACAACCCTCCCCTGCTAAAACAGCCCAGCCTTCACCTGCTAAGGGTGAACCCTCCCCAGCCAAACAGACAGGACCCACCACCCAGAGTAAGGGTCCTGCCCAGCCCTCCCCTGCCAAGGGCGCATCCTACCCTGCCAAACAGACAGGACCCACCACCCAGAGTAAGGGTCCTGCCCAGCCCTCCCCAGCCAAGAGCGCACCCTCCCCTGCCAAGCAGACAGGACCCACCACCCAGAGTAAGGGTCCTGCCCAGCCCTCCCCAGCCAAGGGTGCACCCTCCCATACTAAAGCTGCATCCACCCCTAGCAAGGGTGCACCCTCTCCTGCTAAGGGTGCACCTACCCAACCTAAACCCAACCAGAGTGTACCCAACAAGCAGTCTGGTAAGCAGCAGCAGGGCCAGGAGAAAACTAAAGTCACCACCAAACCTCAAAAGGAAGCAGAAGTCAAAGCCTCGCCCAAGAAGGGAGCACCTGAGACCATCACCACATCAAAAGATGAAAGGAAAAAACCTGCTGGAGACTCGCCGAAGTCAAAGCACCATGACGTGAGCGACCTGCAACTTCAACGTCTTTACCTTGTTATTGTTCTTGATTTACCACCAGAATTGTATTTACCTTCATTTCAGTCATTCTTGACAGTCGTCGTCGTCGTCGTCTTCATCATCAACGTCATCCTCTTCGTCATTGTCATCATCTTCATCATGAAATGTTATTGAATAATTTATTTCTCTGTCTATAATCTTGTGCTGAGCGATGAGTGCTTTCTGAGGTCGGTTTGGTTTCAGTTTGATTATAGAGCATTTTTCCGTTTTCGTTTTTTAATTTTTTAAAATTATTAAGTGACATTAAAATGATTTTAGAGCTTTTTAATGGATATTTCAAAGCCAAAAATAGTGAACATTCAATTGCTAAAACATTGAAAATATTCCATTGTCTCTGTCAGCTCCACATTGGCTAGACATCAATAGAAAAATATGAAATAAAATATTCCAGTTGTGTATATTACATAGTTTATATTTGAAGAAACAAAAATAACGTTGGTCAATTTGTTTTTTAATAACCGGTCAATCACTCAGCATTACTATCATCATCATCATCATCATCACTGCCATCAACATCACTATGATCATTACATTATATCAAATAGGAGGCTGCAGGTAGTCTACCAGTTAGAGTGTTGGGCCAGGAACCAAAAGGTAGCTGGTTTGAATCCCTTAGCCCACTAGGTGAACAAAAATCGGTCGGTGTGCCATTGGCACTTAACCCTAATTGCCCCTGTAAGTGGCTCTGGATAAGAATGTCAGCTAAATGACTAAAATGTAAATGACCACCACTGCTATCATCATCATTACAACATATCATTCTTATCCCCCTTCCCCTCGTCATCTCTATCCCCAAGCATCAGCTGTTTACCATGCACCAGGTCTGGTATCTTTTACCTCTCTTTTTATTTCACCAATCATAATGTTAAGCCTGTGTTATCTTTAATATGGTCATCTTTCTCTGGCATTGCGATCGTGATTAATCAGTGTTATTAACATGCAATGCCCTGTTTTTATTTATTTATTATTATTATTATTGTTTTATTTTTTACTTCATCATTATATTTTGATCAACTTGTTCATTTATTTCCGTCATTCTTCAACTGTATTGCAGTGATTGCATTGGGAAAATGTATTGTACAAGCATGTAACAAAAATATCATGTTTTTTTTCTTTGTGTGTTGTTTTGTTTTTTTTGTCGTTTTTTTTGTCACTTTTTTATCTCAAGCTTTTTATTTAGTCATATTTATACAGTGTCGTGAAAAAGTATTTGCCCACTTTCAGATTTTTTTCTATTTTTTGTATATTTTTGATACTGAATGTCATTTGATCTTCAACCAAAACTTAATATTAGATAAAGGGAACCTGCGCTTACAGATAACACAAAATAATATACTTATTTTATTTATTTTATTAAGAAAGGTATGTGTTTGGGTTTCGTCAGACATAATGGTACCCATCTGGCCCAAAAAGTTGACTCAGGTTTGCCAAAAAGCACTTGGAAGTACCTGGATGATCAAGACTCTTGGGAGAATGTTCCTATGGACAGATGAGTTTCAGTATAACTTTTTGGACGACATGGGTCCCGTTATGCCTGGCGAAAACCAAACACTGCATTCCACAGTAAGAACCTCATACCAACGGTCAAGCATGGTGGTGGTCGTGTGATGGTTTGGGGATGCTTTGCTGCCTCAGGACCTGGACGACTTTCCTTAATAGAAGGAACCCTGAATTCTGCTCTGTATCAGAGAATTCTACAGGAGAATGTCAGGTCATCTGTCTGTGAGCTGAAGCTGAAACGCAGCTGGGTCATGCAGCAAGACAGTGATCCAAAACACACAAACAGTGTTGTTTGGACCAGTCAAAGTCCAGACCTAATCCCAATTGAGATTATTATTATAGATTTTTATTTATTTAACCTTTATTTAACTAGGCGAGTCAGTTAAGAATAAATTCTTATTTACAATGACGGCCTACCCTGACCAAACCCGGACAACGCTGGGCCAATTGTGCTCAGCCCTATGGGACTCCCAATCACGGCCGGATGTGATGCAGCCTGGATTTGAACCATGGACTGCAGTGATGCGTCTTGCACTGGGATGCAGTGTCCTTAGAGCACTGTGCCACTCGGGTGCCCAAAGTCCTGCCAGATGTTATGGCAGGACTTGAAACAAGCAGTTCATGCTTGAAAAACCACACATGTGTGCGGACTCCCGGCCACAAACCTGAACCTATAGGGGAGGGTCCGGGAGGGCATCATCAGCCCCCCCTCCTTACGCTGATCCCTTTGCTTCTGTGGAACCGGACCGTGGATCAGCTCGTCGCTGAAGACTCTAGACAGCAGCTCGTCGCTAGAGGCCCCGGACTGGGGACCGTCGCTGAAGACCCCAGACTGGGGACCGTCGCTGAAGACCCCAGACTGGGGACCGTCGCTGAAGACCCCAGACTGGGGACCGTCGCTGAAGACCCCGGACTGGGGACCGTCGCTGAAGACCCCGGACTGGGGACCGTCGCTGGAGACCCCAGACTGGGGACCGTCGCTGGAGACCCCAGACTGGGGATCGTCGCTGGAGACCCCGAACTGGGGACCGTCATTGGAGGTTCCTGACTGGAAACTATCGGCGGAAGCCCTGGACTGGGAACTGTCGCCGGAAGCTCTGGACTGTGGAGGTGCACTGGAGGCCTGATGCGTGGTACCGGTACAGGTGGCACCGGGCTGATGACACACACCTCAGGGCGAGTGCAGAGAGGAGGCACAGGACATACTTGACTATGGAGGCGCACTGGAGGTTCTAGAGCGCAGAGATGGCACAACCCTGGATGCTCACTCCAGGCCGGCAAGTGCGGGAAGCTAGCACAGGGCACACTGGGCTGTGAAGGCACACTGGAGACCTTATGCGTGGGACCGGTACAGGTAGCACCGGGCTGATGACACGCATCTCAGCACGCCCACTCTGCAGCGCTCTCAATGCCAGCACCTCTCTTCGGAATCTTTGTTCGAGCTCCTCACTCGACTCCCTGACTGGCTCCATGTGCCCCTACCAATTTTTTTCTTGGGGTTGACTCTTGTGCCTGCTCCGTTGAGCTATCTCCTCATATCGTCGCCGTTCCACTTTCACTGCCTCTATCTCCTCCTTAGGACAGTGATACTCCCCGGGCCTGCGTCCAGGGTCCTTTTCCATCCTGGATCTCCTCCCAAGTCCACTCCTCCTGTACACGCTGTTTGGTCCATTTCTGGTGGGATCTTCTGTCATGATTGTCGTATGAGTGAGACCAAGGCGCAGCGTGGTATGCGAACATTCTCTTTTAATGAATGAAACACTTAACAAATCAACAAAACCAACAAATGAAACGTGAAGCTATACAATTTAGTGCAGACAGGCAACTAAACATAGTTAAGATCCCACAACACAAATGAGGAAAATGGCTACCTAAATATGATCCCCAATCAGAGACAACGACAAACAGCTGTCTCTGATTGGGAACCATATCAGGCCAATATAGATGTACTAAAACCCCTAGACATACAAAAACCCTAGACATACAAAAACTAGAGTACCCACCCTAGTCATACCCTGACCCAACCAAAATATATAGACAAACAGAGATATCTAAGGTCAGGGTGTGACACTCAGGTTCCCTTTATCTAATATGAGGTTTGGTTGAAGATCTGATAACATTCAGTACCAAAAATATGCTAAAATTTAGAAAATCAGAAAGGGGGCAAGTACTTTTTCACGGCACTGTATGTATTACATTATCTGTTATAGTTGCATGTGCTTTGATGATTGAATTCCTGTCAATGTAATTAGTCTCTTGTGTCTTGCCAGAATCGTAATATATCCTGTATAAGCTCCATTGCTTTAATTCCAACCCCTATCATCTGTGAAACAAATGCTCATAAAAGTGACACTACCGTTGAGTTAGGTGAAACGATAGGAAAGAAAGGGTGCGCTGATGCCTGTAATAGACTTTTTGCTATAGAAACAAAATAAGTCAAGGGGAAAAAGGACTGATGCAAATACCGCCCTCTGACCTCTCTCTCTTTTTTCTCTCTTTCCTTCAGTATTCCAACAAGTCCAGCACACAGAGCCTCAGTGACACGGGCTACTCGTCAGATGGGATATCCGGCTCCATGGGCGAGATCACAGGCCAGATCCAGGAGGATCCGGGGTTGAAACTGAGTGAACGAGGCCCCTCTAGCCCCTCTGAGATAACCAAGCTGGAGAGCTCCATGCGGCCGCTGCTAGAATCAAAGTCCAAGGAGGCTGCAGACCAGGGCCGGGGGAGGCCTCACTCTCTGTCCATTGGCCAGGACGAGGAGTACAACTCGGATGGGGAAGTGTCGGACGATCTCAGCTCAAAGCTGCGACACGACTATGTGGAGGACAGCAGCGAGAGTGGTCTGTCCCCCTTACCGCCCAGGCAGAAGAAGTCCCATAAAGAAATGACAGATGAGGAGTTCATGAGGAGGCAGATCATGGAAATGAGTGCTGACGAGGATGAGATGGAGGAGGAAGAAGGGTACGGCTACCAGAAAACAAAAAACAAAAAGGATTTGGGGAAGGAGAAACGACGCAGCCTCACCCACCATTCCAGTAGTTTTGAAGAGGACACCAAGGGCGCTGATGGTGAAGAAGACGAAGGTATGATGGCTTCCCAAGGAGGCCTGCGGCGGTTTAAGACCATCGAGCTGAACAACTCAGAGCATGACCTCAGAGAGCCAGAGCTGGAGATGGAGAGCCTGACTGGATCACCAGAGGAGCGGTCGAGGGGGGAGTATTCCTCCACCCTACCTGCCACCACTCCCAGCTACACCTCCGGCACGTCCCCTACCTCTGTGTCCTCCATGGAGGATGACAGTGACAGCAGCCCCAGCCGCAGGCAGAGACTGGAAGAAGCCAAGCAGCAGAGGAAGGCTCGCCACCGCTCCCATGGCCCACTCCTGCCCACCATTGAGGACTCATCCGAGGAAGACGAGCTGAGGGAGGAAGAGGAGCTTTTGAGAGAACAGGAGAAGATGAGAGATCTGGACCTGCAGAGGATCCGCAGCACAGCCAGGAAAACTAAGAGAGACAAAGAGGAGCTGAGGGCCCAGAGACGTAGAGAGAGATCCAAGACTCCGCCCAGCAACCTCTCTCCCATCGAGGATGCATCCCCAACAGAGGAGCTGAGACAGGCAGCAGAGATGGAGGAGCTCCACAGATCCTCCTGCTCAGAGTACTCCCCTTCCATGGATTCAGAGGCAGAGGGCTTTGAAATGATGGGCTCTAAGCTCTACAAGTCAGGAAGCCACCACAACCTACCCACGTTCATGTCTCTCTACTCCCCCACTGAAAAACCTACTGCCACTTCACCGTCTGACAAGACACTGAAAAGTGCAGAGGAGGTTTATGAAGAAATGATGAGGAAAGCAGAGATGCTGCAGCAGCAGCAGCAGGGACAGCCAGGAAGGCCAGGTCAACAACAAGGAAGTCCACAAAGGCAACCGGCTGGGGCACCTCAGCCTGGCAATAAACAACATCTAGACACTGGAGCTTCCCTAACACCTGGCTCCAGCCCCACACAGATCTCTGCACCTGTTTCCTTCTCCTCAAACGACCCACGTGGGTCTGGACGAGGGATCCCCCAAGGAATCAGTGTGACACAGCATCTATCGAAAGAAACCCAAGACAGGATGAGGACGCAGACTGCCAAAATAGGGGGTGTTATCCCCCCGGCAGCTGGAAGACCAGGTACTCATGGACCAGCACAAGGGGTGCCTCTTCCTGACCCTGGAGTGCCCTCCATCGCATCCTCCCTCTTCTCCTATTTTAAAGGCCCCAGTCCTCCTGTTTCCCCTGCTCCCTCTCCCTCACAGAGCCCCATTCATTCCCCATCCCCACGACCCACAGGGCCTGGGGTGTCCCCACGACCCTCAGGGCCTGGGGTGTCCCCACGACCCACAGGGCCTGGGGTGTCTCCACGACCCACAGGGCCTGGGGTGTCCCCACGACCCACAGGGCCTGGGGTGTCCCCACAAACCACTGGGCCTGGGGGGTCCCCACGACATTCTCAACCTGGCACTGGTGGCCCAACCTCCCCAATACCGCCACAGCAACATGGAGCCCAGACGCCACAAAGATCAGCGTCGCCACGCCTTGCAAGACAACAGTCCTCCTCCGACTCACCAGTAATGGTGATAACTCTGGGCTCTGAGACCACCACCAGTTCTGCAAAGCCTTTAACTGTAAACTCTTCCACTTCGCCCCTGTCCTCGCCAACACAGGGTATACGTCAGCCCATGTATCAGCAACATACTCCTTCAACAAGCTCCCCAACATCCACACAAATGCACCCACTGCACCAAACCCCTCAACCTGGTTTACAGAGGCCCCAAACTGCAGAGAGGGTTAATGTTGGTATGAGCATGACAATGACAACCACAGCTGCCACATACAGTCGTGGGTCAATGTCAATGGAAAATATCTCCCTATGTAGAATCTCCAACGTTCCAGGTACCTCTAGGGTCGTGGAGCAGGGCCAAATTCAAATGCATCCGACTGGACCTGCATCTGTGGTGGACCTGAGAGCACCAATGAAGCCTGCCCCAATCATCATGACTGACCAGGGCATGGATCTAACGTCTCTGGCAACTGATACAAGGAGGTATTCTCTCGATGCTGAACAACCACCCAGCCGTCACACAGCGGTGCAGGACCTGAATGCAGCCATGAACCTGAATGCACAAGAGCAGCCGCATGTGTCTGCGTCCACTCCAACAACAGTCACCGTGGCAGCCTCCATGTTTATATCTCAGCCGAAGGGGCATCCAGTGGTTTACGGAGATCCCCTTCAGAACCGTGTGGATCTGGGGCAAGGCGTGGGATCAGCAATGTGTCTTACACAAACTAAGACACCCATCACTGACCCGTCCATTCCCAAGATTGACGCATGTCTGGAGGATTTGGGCATCCAGCAGCAGCAACTCCAGATGCAGCAGCAGAAGCTCCTACAGCAACAACAGCTCCTCGAGCAGCAGCTCCAGCAGCACCAGCAGTCCTCTTTCGCTCGCTATAACCTAGCAAACCAGGTCCAGCCGCTGTTGCTGAAGAAAGACCTGGTGGTGAGCCAGACAAGCATTGGCATTGCTCAGCCTGTGGTCAGTGTCAGTGCAATTCCTAGAGTATCTCCCTTACCTCCTCAGCCAGTGTCTGTGGCTCCACCTTCCTCTAACACTCTGCATGACTATTGTCAGGGTGGGCTTGCTTTGGAGTTGAAGAACAAGCCCACGGTCATGAACCTGTCCACGGGAAAGCCCCATGTCATGATGGTCCAACTGGAAGACCGCAATACATCTCAGGTGGCCACAGTGACTCAGCTAGTCAAAGAGCCTCCTCCTCCTCCCCAGGTCCTGGATCTCACTGGTGGACAGATGCAGAAACCAGAGAACCAAGTGGCTTGTTGTGACGTTGTTTACAAGTTACCCTTCGCTGGTAGTTGTGCAGGGAACTTAACTCAGAAAAATCTTACCACTGAACCTTCCCAAGTCACCCTTCCACCCCCTGCTCCACATTACAGTGTAAGCCAGCAGCAGCAGCAGCAACAGCAGCAGCAGCAACAGCAGCAGCAACAGCAGCAGCAACAGCAGCAGCAGCAACAGCAGCAGCAACAGCAGCAGCAACAGCAGCAGCAGCAGCAACAACAACAGCAGCAACAACAACAGCAGCAACAACAACAGCAGCAGCAGCAACAGCAGCAGCAGAAACAACAACAACAACAACTTCAACAACAGCAACATCATCATCATCAACAACAACAACAACCTGGAAATAATGGCTACCAGACATCAAGCATGCAAGGAGCACCAGATGAGCTTAAACCAATGCAGGGGGTCCCTCCATACCCTATACCCCCTGGAGGGAGACTTCAACCTTCCATGTCTGACACCAACCTGTCTAATGCAGGGCTTCAGTACTATCAGAGGACTGACCCTGGGGACTTGGCTGTGGATCTGAGCACCATGAATCAAACCTACGAAGGAGGATATCTTGGCATGGGTGCGCAGTATGGATCCTACACAGACTTACGTCATGAAGGAGATGTTACAGGTCCTCCCTTACCCCTGCGAAGATACGGCTCCATGTCCAACATCAACCAAGACTATGGCTATGGTCAGGTAGGTTTACCGGATGCCAACCTGGCACAGTATAGTGCCACCACTGCCAGGGAGATCAGCCGAATGTGTGCAGCTCTGAACTCTATGGATCAGTTTGGTCAACGGTACAGCAACCCTGACATGATGCAGTATGGTGCTGGAAGAGGAGCAGGCCCTGCAGCCAGGCTCAACCTACAGCAAAGTTTAGCATCAATCCGAGCCAACCTACTCTATGCCCCTGACGGCAGGCCCACAGCACACGGCCAAGCCCTAACCAATCTGATCAATGCCAGACAAGCAAGCATACGGGCCTTATATCCATCTGCAATGAGAGGAGCTGATGGCATGACATACTCCACCATCAACAGCCCAATAGCCTCTACCTTGCCAATAACCACCCAACCTTCCTCTGTTCTGCGACCCATGCCACGAGGAATATACCGACCTTACCCTGCAGGTGTGACTGCTGTACCACTGGCTAGCCTCACTAGGTTGCCTCATGTGACCCCAAGGATGCCTTTGTCTACACAGGGACCTTACGGTTACGCTTCTCCCAACCAGTTTCCTACAACAGCGGGTGTTCCTGGAAATGTACCTGACACAAGCACCTCCACTCAGGAAGCTCCTGTCTACCTTGGGAAGCCTTTGGAAACCGTCACTGTGCACACAGCTGCAACTTTACCACCGGCCCACCCGGTTTCTCATATGGGTGGACAGATTGTACAAACTACTGCAATGGCAATTCAGTCTGCAAACCAACAGACCCCCCAAACTCATATCCAAGTGCAGAAAGTTACGACACACCCCCTTACACAAACTCAAATGCAAGCCCAAATACAGCAACAAATGCAGTCCCAAATACAGCAACAAATTCAAACTCAAATGCAACAACAAATACCAACTCAAACTCAAGCTTTATCCCTGACTCAATCCCAGTCCCAGCTAATAACTCAGCCTCAGCCCCAGGCTCTAGTGCAGCACCAGACTCAGCTGCAGCCCCAGACCACACTCCAGGCTGCAGCAACCAGCACCACCATTGCTACTTCCGTAGACCCAGAGCTAGAAAAGGTAGAAGAGCGTTTGAGACAGCAGCAAGAGCAGATGCTGCAGATGGAGCGAGAGCGTGTGGAGCTGGAGAAACTTCGGCAAATGCGCCTGCATGAGGAACTGGAGAGAGACCGCATGGAGCTCCAGAGGCACAGGGAGAAAGAACAGATGTTGGTGCAGCGCGAGATTCAGGAGCTGCAGACCATCAAACAGCAAGTCCTGCATCAGCAGCAATCGGAAAGGGAGACCCAGCTGGTCATGCAGAGGGAACAGCTAGCCCAGCAGAGGATGCAACTGGACCAGATCCAGTCGCTGCAGCAACAGCTCCAGCAGCAGTTGGAGGAGCAGAAAAGGCAGAAGACTGCAGTGGTGGAGGCAGCAGCTGCAGCCGCAGCAGCCGAGGCAGCTGCTGCATCGGCAGCAGCAGCTGCTACAGCCACTACTGCTCAAGGGTTAGTAGTTGGAGGAGGAACCCCACAAGGTTTCATCATCTGTGACCAGAGTGGTAGGGTGATTCAACAGGAGGGCCAAAGTGTGCAGTTCTGGCAACCCCACATGGAAGGGCAGGTGGTCCAAACAGTGGTGACCCCAAGGCCTATACCTAGCTCTGCCTCTGAGATGTCCTTCAGAAATAGTGAGGATCAGGCGGAGTCCAGGGTCATGAAGAAGCGGAACTCCATGCCTCGTCTTAGGGACGAAGCAGAGGAGGAGCCAGTGAGGAGGATTGCAGATAGCTGCGTGCAGACGGATGATGAAGATGGTGAGGACAGGTATATGAACCGTAGGGGCAGGAGAACCAGGCGCATCGCTGACTGCAGCGTCCAGACAGATGACGAGGATCAAGCAGAGTGGGAGCAACCGGTCAGGCGCAGGAGGTCACGCTTCTCCAAGCACTCAGACTCTAGCGCGGAGGTCAAATCCGACGGAATCTCCAAAGTGTCTTCCTCTAGCATAGCCATTCAGACCACCAACGACTCCTCATGCCAGACTGAGACAGACCAGTTGGGCAGGGTCTCACCTGCAATCCACATTACTGCGGCTGAGACAAACAAGGTGGAGCTACTACACTACATCTCTGCACCTGAGAGAACCCATAAGGGTGAGAGCTTGGCCTGTCAGACCGAACCAGAGGTCCAGTCTCAGGGGGTGGTGGCCCCTCAGCTCAGTGTCCCCACCACCATCAGCCCATACTCCACCACCATGCAGATGGTAGGCTCCACCCCATCTCCTCCCCAAGGGGTGGCCAAGTTTGAAAGGAGGAAACCGGATCCTCTGGATATCGGCTACCAAGGCCAGCAGCAGAACGAGTCCCCATCTCGCCAGCCTCCCAAGTCTCCTCAGGTGCTGTACTCCCCTGTGTCCCCACTGTCACCCCATCGGATGCTGGAGACCACCTTCACCTCCCAGGAGAAACTCAACAAGGCGCACGTCACACCCCAGCAGAAAGCCTTCACTGCCGAGTCCCCTCAGCGTCATCAGAGCCTCCCCAGGCCCATCAAGAGTGTGCAGCGCTCCATGTCAGACCCCAAACCCCTCAGCCCCACCTCAGAAGACCCTGCCAAGAACAGGTTCTCACCGTATCATCAGCAGGCCCTCTCCAACAGTCAGGTATGTAATAAGCGTTATTATTATTATGCGTTATTATTTCACTTTCACTTCAGTAACATTAAAACCCTGTGAGAACCCCGATTGCAAAGTTGAAACAGGTCCTACCCTGCAAAAAAATATACAAAATATATTCACGTCACCAAATAACAGATTAGAACACACTGTTTTGCAAAGGTGGTCTACAGTATCCTACAGTATCCTCAACAGGACTCTCTGGCGTAGCACCATAGTGTAGCCGGAGGACAGCAATTTTCCGTCCTCTTCTGGGTACATTGACTTCAATACAACACTTAGGAGCTTAATGGTTCTCACCTCCTTCCATAGACTTACCCAGTAATTATGACGACGTCCGGAGGAATCGGAGCTCTTGCAGCATGGATTGACATGTTGTCCACCCAATCAAAGCATCAGTGAATGAATCTAGTAATACAAGCATAAGATACAGATAGATAGCACTCCAGTGCATAAAATGTGTTGAGTAGTTGACTCAAAAAGAGAGAAAGACAGTTGAGCAGTTTTGAACAAATTCATTTCTTAAAAAGTTAAGGAGAAGCAGCAGACAGAGAGCTACAGTGCTTTCAGAAAGTATTCATACTCTTAATTCATAACTTTTCCACATTTTGTTGTTACAGCCTGAATGTTAAATATATAATAATAATAATAATATATGCCATTTAGCAGACGCTTTTATCCAAAGCGACTTACAGTCATGTGTGCATACATTCTACGTATGGGTGGTCCCGGGGATCGAACCCACTACCCTGGCGTTACAAGCGCCATGCTCTACCAACTGAGCTACAGAAGGACCACAATATATTTTAATTGAGATTTTGTGTCACTGGCATACACACAGTACCCCATATTTTTTTTGTTTTTAGAAATGTTTACAAATGAATTAAAAACGAAAGCTGAAATGTCTTAACTCAATAAGTATTCAAACCCTTTATTATGGCAAGCCAAAATAATTTCAGGAGTAAACTTTTGTTTAACAAGTCACAGAAGTTGCATGGACTCATTCTGTGTGCAATAATAATGTTTAACCTGTTTACCCTACATATATAATTATCTGTGAGGTCCCTCAGTCGAGTACTGCAATTCAGACACAGATTCAACCACAAAGACCAGGGAGATTTTCCAATGCCTTGCAAAGAAGAGCACATAGTGGTAGTCATTAAATACCCCTTTGAGCATGGTGAAGTTATTAATTACACTTTGAATGGTGTATCAATAGACACAGTCACGACAAAGATACACACGTCCTTCCTAACTCAGTTGCAGGAGAGGAAGGAAACCGCTCAGGGATTTCACCATGAGGCCATTTAAAGAGTTTAATGACTGTGATAAGAGAAATCTGAGGATGTATCAACAACATTGAAGTTACTTCACAATACTAACCTAAATGACAGAGTGAAAAGGATGCCTGTACAGAATACAAAATATTTCAAAACATGCATCCTTTTTGCAATAAGGCACTAAATCTCTATTGCACTGCACACTGCCCTTTTCCACCCCTCCTGTATTCCCTGTTCACTCATGACTGCACGGCCAGGCACGGCCATTATTAAGTTTGCAGATGACACAACAGTGGTAGGCCTGATCATCGACAATGAAAAGACTGCCTATGGGGAGGAGGTCAGAGACCTGGCTGTGTGGTGCCAGGACAACAGCCCCTCTCTCAACGTGATCAAGACAAAGGAGATGATTTTGACCCCCCCCCCCCCATTCTCATCAATGGGGCTGCAGTGAAGCAGGTTGAGAGCTTCCAGTTCCTTGGTGTCCACATCACCAACAAACTAACATGGTCCAAGCACACCAAGACAGTCTGGAAGAGGGCACGACAAAACCTATTCCCCCACAGGAGGCTGAAAAGATTTGGTATGGGTCCTCAGATCCTCAAAAGGTTCTATAGCTGCACCATCGAGAGCATCCAGACTGGTTACATCACTGCCTGGTATGGCAACTGCTCGGGCCTCCGACCACAAGGTACTACAGAGGGTAGTGTGAACGGCCCAGTACATCACTGGGGCCAAGCTTCCTGCCATCCAGGACCTCTATACCAGGCGGTGTCGGAGGAAGGCCCTAAAATTTGTCAAAGACTCCAGCCACCATAGTCATAGAATGTTCTCTCTGCTACCGCATGGCAAGCGGTACCTGAACACCTAATTAAATGGCTACCCAGACTATTTGCATTGCCCCCCCCACTTTACACCGCTGCTACTCTCTGTTGTTATCATCTATGCATAGTCACTTTAATAACTCTACCTACATGTACATGTTACCTCAACTAAACGGCGCCCCCGCACATTGACTCTGTACCAGTACCCCCCTGGATATAATCTCACCATTGTTATTTTTCTGCTGCTCTTTAATTACTTGTTACTTTTATATCTTATTCTTATCCATATTTTTATGGTTAGGGGCTCATAAGTAAGCATTTCACTGTAAGGTATACACCTGTTGTATTCGCCGCATGTGACTAATACATTTTTATTTTATTTGATTTAAAGTATAACTGCAAAACATATAGTAAAGAAATCCAACATAACACATCAATAGGTACCACTCTTCATATTTTCAAGCATGGTGTTGGCTGCATCATGTTATGGGTATAGAGCTAAGTACAGGCAAATTCCTAGCGAAAAACCTGGCTCAGCCTGCTTTCCAACAGACACTGGGAGACAAACTCACTTTTCAGCAGGACAATAACCTAAAACACAAGGCCAAATATGCACTGGAGTTGCTTACCAAGACGACATTGAATGTTCCTGAGTGGCCTAGTTACAGTTTTCACTTAAAATGACTTGACAATCTATGGTAAGACTTGAAAATGTCTGTCTAGCAATGTTCAACAACCAACTTGACAGAGCTTGAAGAATTAAAATAATAATGTGCAAAATTTGTACAACCCAGGTGTGCAAAAATCTTAGGGACTCAAAGCTGAAATCACTGCCAAAGCTGATTCTAACATGTATTGACTCGGGTGTGAATATTTATTGAAGTTAGATATTTATATTTTTCATTTTCAATATAATTGCTTAAATGTATTGAAACATGTTTTCACTTTGTCATTATGGGGTATTGTGTGTAAATGGACGAGGACAATAGGGTAGCCTAGTGGTTAGAGCGTTGGACTAGTAACCAGAAGTTTGTCAGCTCAAAACCCCCGAGCTGACAAGGTACAAATCTGTCGTTCTGCCCCTGAACAGGCAGTTAACCCACTGTTCCCAGGCCGTCATTGAAAATAAGAATGTGTTCTTAACTGACTTGCCTGGTTAAATAAAGGTTAAAAAAATATAATTCAGACTGTAACACAGCAACATTTGGAATAAGTGAAGGTATGTGAAGGTATTAACTGTTAAACTGCTTGCTGTACAATGTACTTGTAAAGGGAAAGGGGGATAACTAGTCAGTTGCACAACTGAATGCATTTAACAAAAATGTTTCATTTACATTTAACCTAGCCCCTCTGAATCAGAAAGGTACTGGGGGGCTGCCCGAATCGACATCCATTGGCCACCCAGGAAGCAGTTGTTGGGGGTTAATTGCCTTGCTCAGAGACATTTATAGTATGATATTATGGGGAATGGGAATAAGATGAATACTAACATTTACATTTAAGTCATTTAGCAGACGCTCTTATCCAGAGCGACTTACAAATTGGTGCATTCACCTTATGACATCCAGTGGGACAGTCACTTAACAATAGTGCATCTAAAACTTAGGGGGGGGGTGGGGTGAGAGGGATTACTTAACCTATCCTAGGTATTCCTTAAAGAGGTGGGGTTTCAGGTGTCTCCGGAAGGTGGTGATTGACTCCGCTGTCCTGGCGTCGTGAGGGAGTTTGTTCCACCATTGGGGGGCCAGGGCAGCGAACAGTTTTGACTGGGCTGAGCGGGAGCTGTACTTCCTCAGTGGTAGGGAGGTGAGCAGGCCAGAGGTGGATGAACGCAGTGCCCTTGTTTGGGTGTAGGGCCTGATCAGAGCCTGGAGGTACTGAGGTGCCGTTCCCCTCACAGCTCCGTAGGCAAGCACCATGGTCTTGTAGCGGATGCGAGCTTCAACTGGAAGCCAGTGGAGAGAACGGAGGAGCCGGGTGACGTGAGAGAACTTGGGAAGGTTGAACACCAGACGGGCTGCGGCGTTCTGGATGAGTTGAAGGGGTTTAATGGCACAGGCAGGGAGCCCAGCCAACAGCGAGTTGCAGTAATCCAGACGGGAGATGACAAGTGCCTGGATTAGGACCTGCGCCGCTTCCTGTGTGAGGCAGGGTCGTACTCTGCGGATGTTGTAGAGCATGAACCTACAGGAACGGGCCACCGCCTTGATGTTAGTTGAGAACGACAGGGTGTTGTCCAGGATCACGCCAAGGTTCTTGGCGCTCTGGGAGGAGGACACAATGGAGTTGTCAACCGTCATGGCGAGATCATGGAACGGGCAGTCCTTCCCCGGGAGGAAGAGCAGCTCCGTCTTGCCGAGGTTCAGCTTGAGGTGGTGATCCGTCATCCACACTGATATGTCTGCCAGACATGCAGAGATGCGATTCGCCACCTGGTCATCAGAAGGGGGAAAGGAGAAGATTAATTGTGTGTCGTCTGCATAGCAATGATAAGAGAGACCATGTGAGGTTATGACAGAGCCAAGTGACTTGGTGTATAGCGAGAATAGGAGAGGGCCAAGAACAGAGCCCTGGGGACACCAGTGGTGAGAGCGCGTGGTGAGGAGACAGATTCTCGCCACGCCACCTGGTAGGAGCGACCTGTCAGGTAGGACGCAATCCAAGCGTGGGCCGCGCCGGAGATGCCCAACTCGGAGAGGGTGGAGAGGAGGATCTGATGGTTCACAGTATCGAAGGCAGCCGATAGATCTAGAAGGATGAGAGCAGAGGAGAGAGAGTTAGCTTTAGCAGTGCGGAGCGCCTCCGTGATACAGAGGAGAGCAGTCTCAGTTGAATGACTAGTCTTGAAACCTGACTGATTTGGATCAAGAAGGTCATTCAGAGAGAGATAGCGGGAGAGCTGGCCAAGGACGGCACGTTCAAGAGTTTTGGAGAGAAAAGAAAGAAGGGATACTGGTCTGTAATTGTTGACATCGGAGGGATCGAGTGTAGGTTTTTTCAGAAGGGGTGCAACTCTCGCTCTCTTGAAGACGGAAGGGACGTAGCCAACGGTCAGGGATGAGTTGATGAGCGAGGTGAGGTAAGGGAGAAGGTCTCCGGAAATGGTCTGGAGAAGAGAGGAGGGGATAGGGTCAAGCGGGCAGGTTGTTGGGCGGCCGGCCGTCACAAGACGCGAGATTTCATCTGGAGAGAGAGGGAGAAAGAGGTCAGAGCACAGGGTAGGGCAGTGTGAGCAGAACCAGCGGTGTCGTTTGACTTAGCAAACGAGGATCGGATGTCGTCGACCTTCTTTTCAAAATGGTTGACGAAGTCATCTGCAGAGAGGGAGGAGGGGGGGGGGGCGGAGGATTCAGGAGGGAGGAGAAGGTGGCAAAGAGCTTCCTAGGGTTAGAGGCAGATGCTTGGAATTTAGCGTGGTAGAAAGTGGCTTTAGCAGCAGAGACAGAGGAGGAAAATGTAGAGAGGAGGGAGTGAAAGGATGCCAGGTCCGCAGGGAGGCGAGTTTTCCTCCATTTCCGCTCGGCTGCCCGGAGCCCTGTTCTGTGAGCTCGCAATGAGTCATCGAGCCACGGAGCGGGAGGGGAGGACCGAGCCGGCCTGGAGGATAGGGGACATAGAGAGTCAAGGGATGCAGAGAGGGAGGAGAGGAGGGTTGAGGAGGCAGAATCAGGAGATAGGTGGGAGAAGGTTTGAGCGGAGGGAAGAGATGATAGGATGGAAGAGGAGAGAGTAGCGGGGAGAGAGAGCGAAGGTTGGGACGGCGCGATACCATCCGAGTAGGGGCAGTGTGGGAGGTGTTGGATGAGAGCGAGAGGAAAAGGATACAAGGCAGTGGTCGGAGACTTGGAGGAGAGTTGCAATGAGGTTAGTGGAAGAACAGCATCTAGTAAAGATGAGGTCGAGCGTATTGCCTGCCTTGTGAGTAGGGGGGAAGGTGAGAGGGTGAGGTCAAAAGAGGAGAGGAGTGGAAAGAAGGAGGCAGAGAGGAAAGAGTCAAAGGTAGACGTGGGGAGGTTAAAGTCGCCCAGAACTGTGAGAGGTGAGCCGTCCTCAGGAAAGGAGCTTATCAAGGCATCAAGCTCATTGATGAACTCTCCGAGGGAACCTGGAGGGCGATAAATGATAAGGATGTTAAGCTTGAAAGGGCTAGTAACTGTGACAGCATGGAATTCAAAGGAGGCGATAGACAGATGGGTAAGGGGAGAAAGAGAGAATGACCACTTGGGAGAGATGAGGATCCCGGTGCCACCACCCCGCTGACCAGACGCTCTCGGGGTGTGCGAGAACACGTGGGCGGACGAAGAGAGAGCAGTAGGAGTAGCAGTGTTGTCTGTGGTGATCCATGTTTCCGTCAGTGCCAAGAAGTCGAGGGACTGGAGGGAGGCATAGGCTGAGATGAACTCTGCCTTGTTGACCGCAGATTGGCAGTTCCAGAGGCTACCGGAGACCTGGAACTCCACGTGGGTCGTGCGTGCTGGGACCACCAGAGTAGGGTGGCCGCGGCCACGCGGTGAGGAGCGTTTGTATGGTCTGTGTGCAGAGAGGAGAGAACAGGGATAAACAGACACATAGTTGACAGGCTACAGAAGAGGCTACGCTAATGCAAAGGAGATTGGAATGACAAGTGGACTACACGTCTCGAATGTTCAGAAAGTTAAGCTACGTAGCAAGAATCTTATTGACTAAAATGATTAAAATGATACAGTACTGCTGAAGTAGGCCAGCTGGCAGTGGGTGCGTTGTTGACACTACACTAATCAAGTCGTTCCGTTGAGTGTAATAGTTTCTGCAGTGTTGCTATTCGGGGGCTAGCAGGCTAGCTAGCAGTGTTGTTTACGTTACGTTGCGTTAAAAGAACGACAATAGATGGCTAGCGAACCTAGAAAATCGCTCTAGACTACACAATTATCTTTGATACAAAGACGGCTATGTAGCTAGCTAAGTAGCTAGCTACGATCAAACAAATCAAACCGTTGTACTGTAATGAAATGAAGTGAAAATGTGATACTACCTGTGAATGCGACCGGGTAGTTGAGTTCTATTCAGAAGACGTTGGCTAGCTGTTGGCTAGCTGTTGGCTAGCTGTTGGCTAGCTAGCAGAGTCACCTACGTTAAGGACGACAAATAGCTGGCTAGCTAACCTCGGTAAATTAAGATAATCACTCTAAGACTACACACTCTAACTACACACTCTAAACCTAAACAACACAATTATAACTAACAGTGTTGGGAAGGGAACGCAGCAGTGATTGAATGAGGGTATGAGGCGTTGAGGTGTTCAGAGTCTTGACTTCAGTGCAGGACAGGCTCATTATGGATGAATGGTGTTGGAGAACAGCTCAACTTCTGCTGAGGGCAGGACAGAATTTGACTGGGAGGACAAAAAACTATTACACAGTTAGAAAAAAAGAGTTAAGAATGAGTTAATACAATCAAGGAGTAAAATCATTGATGTGTAATAATGTGATTGTGTATGTGTCTCTGATTGACTACATACGGTAATGACAGAAAATTGACAGGTATAATCACAGTGCTTGGAGAGGAAACATTCAATGTGCCAGATTCATGAGACGTGGCTTCAGTTCATGTCAGGAGAGATTCCACACAAGATCTCAACTGGCAGCTTCATTAAATAGTAACCGCAAAACACCAGTCTCAACGTCAACAGTGAAAAAGCCATATCTCAGACTGTTCAATAGAAATAAAACATTAAGATGGGGAAAAATAACACAGACACGGCAGAGGAACTCTGCCTAGAAGGCCAGCTTCCCGGAGTTGCCTCTTCACTGTTGACAATGAGACTGGTGTTTTGCGGGTACTATTTAATGAAGCTGCAGTTGAGGACCTGTGAGGTGTCTATTTCTCAAACTAGACACTCTAATGTACTTGTCCTCTTGCTCAGTTGTGAACCGGGGCCTCCCACTCCTCTTTCTATTCTGGTTCGTTTGCTCTGTTCTGTGAAGGGAGTAGTACACAGCGTTGTACGAGATCTCAAGTTTCTTGGCAATTTCTCGCATGGAATAGGCTTCATTTCTCAGAACAAGAATAGATTGACGAGTTTCAGAAGAAAGTCCTTTTGAGCCTGTAATCAAACCCACAATTGCTGATGCTCAAGATATTCAACTAGTCTAAAGACGGCCCGTTTTATTGCTTCTTTAAAACCTGTTAATCCTACCCCCTACTTTTTCGAACATTCTGTAAAAATCGCGCAACATTTCAGCGTCCTGCTACTCATGCCAGGAATATAGTATATGCATATGATTAGTATGCGTGGATAGAAAACACCCTGACGTTTCTAAAACTGGTTAAATCACGGCTGTGACTATAACAGAGCCTGTGTTTCATCGAAAAGCGCAAGAAAAACTGATCACTGAAAACTGGAAAAAGTATCAATGCGCCACTTGCATGTATTGTTGGGAAACCAAATTACATGGTGCTGAGATTGCAAGTCCTACAGCTTCCACACGATGTCGCCAGTCTTGTCAATTGCCTGGGCTTTGTTTCTTGGTCAAACGAGTAAGAGAGAGCCCATTCCTTCCGGTCTCCGACAGGATGTTTTGGATGAGAAATTTTCGACCATGAGTTCAAGACGTGGAGCTATTGAATGCACATCACCCCGTGATCAATTTTATAGATTATTAATGTTTACTAATACCTAAAGTTGGATTACAAAAGTATTTCGAAGTGTTTTGTGAAAGTTTATCATCAACTTTTTTAATAAAAAAAATGACGTTGCGTTTTAAAACAGTCTTTTTTCCTGTATCACACACTTTTCATAGATCGATATTTAGGGTATATATGGACCGATTTAATCTAAAAAATACCCAATAGTGATGTTTATGGGACATCTAGGAGTGTCAACAAAGAAGATCGTCAAAGTTAATGAATGTTTTATATTTTATTTCTGCGTTTTGTGTAGCGCTGGCTATCCTAATTATTTTGTTTACATCCCCTTCAGGTATTTCGGGGTGTTGCATGCTATCAGATAATAGCTTCTCATGCTTTCGCCGAAAAGCATTTTAAAAATCTGACTTGTTGGCTGGATTCACAACGAGTGTAGCTTTAATTCAGTACCCTGCATTTGTGTTTTAATGAACGTTTGAGTTTTAACGAGTGCTATTAGCATTTAGCATAGCACATTTGCATTTCCAGATGGCTAGATGGGACGCCTGCGTGTCGGGTGGAGTTAAGAGGTTAATGAGGACACCAGTTTTCAGCTGTGCTAACATAATTTAAAAAGGGTTTTCTAATGATCAATTAGCCTTTTAAAATCATAAACTTCGATAAGCTAACACAACGTGCCAATCGGAACACAGGAGTGATGGTTGCTGATAATGGGCCTCTGTACACCTATGTAGATATTCCATTCAAAATCAGCCTTTTCCATCAACAATAGTCATTTACAACATTGACAATGTCTATCCTGTATTTCTGATCAATTTGATGTTATTTTAATGGACAAAAAACTAGATTTTCTTTCAAAAACAAGGACATTTCTAAGTGACCCCAAACTTTTGAACGGAAGTGTATATATACAATATATATACAGTATATATATATATATATATATATATATATATATATATACACTTTTGTTCAAAACTCAGAGGCACTGAGTTTGAATGACTTTACTGTATATATATAGTCATTAAAACTCGTTTTTCAACTACTCTACAAATTTCTTGTTAACAAACTACAGTTTTGGCAAGTCGGTTAGGACATCTACTTTGTGCATGACACAAGTCATTTTTCCAACAATTGCTTACAGACAGGTTATTTCACTTTTAATTCAATGGTATCACAATTCCAGTGGGTCAGAAATGTACATATACTAAGTTGACTGCCTTTAAACAGCTTGGAAAATTCCAGAAAATTATGTAATGGCTTTAGAAGCTTCTGATAGGTTAATTGACATAATTAAAGTCAATTGGAGGTGTACCTGCGGATGTATTTCAAGGCCTACCTTCAAACTCAGTGCTTCTTTGCTTGACATCATGGGAAAATCTAAATAAGTCAGCGAAGACCTCAGAAAAATAAATTGTAGACCTCCACAAGTCTGGTTCATCCTTCGGAGCAATTTCCAAACACTTGAAGGTACCACGTTCATCTGTACAAATAATAGTATGCAAGAATAAACCCCATGGGAACACGCAGCTGTCATAGAGCTCAGGAAGGAGACGCATTCGGTCTCCTAGAGATGAACATACTTTGGTGCGAATCAATCCTAGAACAGCAAATGACCTTGTGAAGATGCTGGAGGAAACAGGTACAAAAGTATCTATATCCACAGTAAAACAAGTCCTATAGCACTGGTACCAAATACTAATTGAATGTATTAAAACGTCTGACCCACTGGGAATGTGATGAAAGAAATAAAAGCTGAAGTAAATCATTCTCTCTACTATTATTCTGACATTTCACATTTTTTAAATAAAGTGGTGACTCTAACTGACCTAAGACAGGGAATTTTTACTAGGATTAAATGTCAGGAATTGTGAAAAACAGAGTTTAAATGTAATTGGCTAAGGTGTATGTAGACTTCCAACTTTGAGTTTCTAGGAAACTATGCAGTTGTCATGACGTTGGCCTGTGGGTAAGGTTTATGACCCCTCATGAATACCTTTCTCCCTTCCCTGTCTCTTGACTCTACAGAGGGTCTCTTGAATTGCCTTTGTTAAACAGAGTCTGGGAATCTCAAACAAGTGGAGGGAAAGGAACCATATTTCGGTAATAGAACCAGTTGAAAATATGCGTTGGTACTGAATGAATATGATGTCAGTTTGGTTGTCATCTGAGACATTATGACTGATGACAGGATGACCTAAACTGTACAGTGGGACAAAAAAGTATTTAGTCAGCCACCAATTGTGCAAGTTCCCCCACTTAAAAAGATGAGAGAGGCCTGTAATTTTCATCATAGGTACACTTCAACTATGACAGACAAAATGAGAAAAGAAAATCCAGAAAATCACATTGTAGGATTTTTATGAATTTATTTGCAAATTATGGTGGAAAATAAGTATTTGGTCAATAACAAAAGTTTATCTCAATACTTTGTTATATACCCTTTGTTGGCAATGACAGAGGTCAAACATTTTCTGTAAGTCTTCACAAGGTTTTCACACACCGTTGCTGGTATTTTGGCCCATTCCTCCATGCAGATCTCCTCTAGAGCAGTGATGTTTTGGGGCTGTTGCTGGGCAACACGGACTTTCAACTCCCTCCAAATATTTTCTATGGGGTTGAGATCTGGAGATTGGCTAGGCCACTCCAGGACCTTGAAATGCTTCTTACGAAGCCACTCCTTCGTTGCCCGGGCGGTGTGTTTGGGATCATTGTCATGGTGAAAGACCCAGCCACGTTTCATCTTTAATGCCCTTCCTAATGGAAGGAGGTTTTCACTCAAAATCTCACGATACATGGCCCCATTCATTCTTTCCTTTATACGGATCAGTCGTCCTGGTCCCTTTGCAGAAAAACAGCCCCAAAGCATGATGTTTCCACCCCCATGCTTCACAGTAGGTATGGTGTTCTTTGGATGCAACTCAGCATTCTTTGTCCTCCAAACACGACGAGTTGAGTTTTTACCAAAAAGTTATATTTTGGTTTCATCTGACCATATGACATTCTCCCAATCTTCTTCTGGATCATCCAAATGCTCTCTTGCAAACTTCAGACGGGCCTGGACATGTGTCCCCCTGCTTAAGCCAGTACGTATGGCACTGCAGGATTTGAGTCCCTGGCGGCGTAGTGTGTTACTGATGGTAGGCTTTGTTACTTTGGTGCCAGCTCTCTGCACGTCATTCACTAGGACCGTGTGGTCCTGGGATTTTTGCTCACCGTTCTTGTGATCATTTTGACCCCACGGGGTGAGATCTAGCGTGGAGCCCCAGATCGAGGGAGATTATCAGTGGTCTTGTATGTCTTCCATTTCCTAATAATTGCTCCCACAGTTGATTTCTTCAAACCAAGCTGCTTACCGATTGCAGATTCAGTCTTCCCAGCCTGGTGCAGGTCTACAATTTTGTTTCTGGTGTCCTTTGACAGCTCTTTGGTCTTGGCCATAGTGGAGTTTGGAGTGTGACTGTTTGAGGTTGTGGACAGGTGTCTTTTATACTGATAACAAGTTCAAACAGGTGCCATTAATACAGGTAACGAGTGGAGGACAGAGGAGCCTCTTAAAGAAGAAGTTACAGGTCTGTGAGAGCCAGAAATCTTGCTTGTTTGTAGGTGACCAAATACTTATTTTCCACCATAATTTGCAAATAAATTCATTAAAAATCCTACAATGTGATTTTCTGGATTTTTTTTCTCATTTTGTCTGTCATTGTTGAAGTGTACCTATGATGAAAATTACAGGCCTCTCTCTTCTTTTTAAGTGGGAGAACTTGCACAAGTGGTGGCTGACTAAATACCTTTTTGCCCCACTGTATCTGGGAAAGTCTACACATTATAGTTATTAGATTCACATGGAATTATTGTGCAATTCAAATGTTTAAATATAAAATTATTGGTGAAAAGATTAAATGTAATTTTAGCTTCCAAATGAGAGATTTGGGTTTTAATAAGGTTAGGGCTCTGTTCAATCAGTGGCCCACCCCTTTGAAGAGACATGGGCTATAAACTATGAAACACACCCTTTCAACCTCCACTATATAAGCCCTTGACGAAAATGTAACCTCCTGTTCTGGGTACATTAGGATGACGGTCCAATGTCAGAAGGATTGAGATAAGAACTACAGAACGAAGCCAACCTCATCGTGAGCTTTTTTCGGTAATTTAGAATGCATAAGATTCTGTATTTACTATAGAGTAGCTGCCTACGGCCCGATAGAGACATCACTTCTTCCTTTGTTCTTCAATTTTCCCGCTCTTTCACTCAAACCCAGCCCCCTTTTCTTTGTGTAACCAGCTGTCATATCTGTTCCGTCCGCTAGGGACGTTTTCCTTTATGACATAATTTGTAATCGAGGTATAATACATTCTGCGTATATGTAATTCTGTGTGATTAGTTAGGTATTTAGTAAATAAATAATTAAACCCAATTTTGTATTGCTGATTCAACTTGCTAGCCTGGGTTCGTGAAGACCAATAATTTACAACTTTCAGATGAGACTGAAATAAGGTGACGATTAATATTGACGATTATATTGCTATTGATGTAAAATATTACTAGGTCTTTAAGAGTTTATTCGGAGGATAACTGCTCTATAAATATTCTTTCCTGGTGCCCCGACTTTCTACTTAATTACATTTACATGATTAGCTCAATCAGGTAATTTTAATTACAGAGAAAGGATTTTATAGAATAGCATGTCATATCACTTAATCCGGCATAGCCAAAGACACGACACAGTATTTTTTTTTTTTATGTATTATTTCTTACATTGTTACCCCAGGAAATCTTAAGTCTTATTACATACAGCTGGGCAGAACTATCTGATATAAGAGCAATGTCAACTTACCAACATTATGATCAGGAATACGACTTTCCCGAAGCGGATCATCTGTTCAGACCACCACCCAGGACAATGGAGCTAATTCCAGTAGGCGATCCACAAGAACGACGCCGCAGAAGGGACAGATGAAGCGGCCAACTGGCCAGGCTCCGTAGACGTGCACATTGCACACCGCTCCCTAGTATACTACTAGTATACTATGTCCAGTTTCTTGACAACAAGGTAGCCGGAAATTCGAGCAAGGGTTGCCTTCCAGAGAGACATCAGAGATTGTAACATTCTCTGTTTCACGGAAACATGGCTCTCTTGGGATATGTTGTCGGAATCGGTTCAGCCACCGGGCTTCTCCATGCATTGCGCCAACAGAGATGAACACCTCTCTGGGAAAAAGAAGGACTTTATGATTAACGACTCATGGTGTAATCATAACAACATACAGGAACTCACGTCCCTCTGCTCACCCAATCTAGAATTCCGGCCATTTTACCTACCAAGAGAATTCTCGTCAGTTATAGTCACATCTGTGTACATTCCCCCTCAAGCAGACACCAAGACAGCCATCAAGGAACTTCACTGGATTGTATGCAAACTGGAAACCATACATCCTAAGGCTGCATTTATTGCAGCTGGGGGATTTTAACAAAGCAACATTGAGAACAAGTATACCTAAACTCTACCAGCATATTGATTGTGCTACATACATGCGCAATACCTTTGGCCATTGCTACTCTAACTTCCGCGATGCATACAAAGCCCTTCCCCACCCTCCCTTTGGCAAATCCGACCACAACGCCATTTTTCTCCTTCTGTCTCATAGGCAGAAACTCAAACAGGATGTAACAGTGACGAGAACCATTCAACGCTGGTCCGACCAATTGGAAGCCATGCTTCAAGATTTGTTTTGATCACGCGGACTGGAATATGTTCCAGTCAGCCTCAGAGAACAACATCGACCTATACGCTGACTCGTTGAGTGTGTTTATAATGAAGTGCATTGGAGATGTTGTACCCACTGTAACTATTGAAACCTACCCTAACCAGAAACCATGGCTGGATGGCGGCATTCGCGCAAAAACTGAAAGCGCTATCCACCGCATTCAACCATGGAAAGAGGTCTGGGAATATGTCTGAATATAAACAGTGTAACTATTCCCTCCGCAAGGCAATCAAACAAGGGACAATGTGGAGTTGCATTTCAACGGCTCAGACATGAGACGTATGTGGCAAGGTCTACAGGAAATCACGGACTACAAAAATAAATCCGTCCATGTCACGGACACCGACGTCACGCTTCCAGACAAACTAAACACCTCCTTTGCCCTCTTTGCGGATAATACAGTGCCACCGTCGTGGCCCGCTAACAAGGACTGCCCCCGTCTCCTTCTCCGTGGCTGATGTGAGTAAAACATTTAAACGTGTTAACCCTCGCAAGGCTGCTGGGCCAGACAGCATCCCTAGCCGCGTCCTCTAAGCATGTGCAGACCAGCTGGTGTAGTCAAAATTTCCTGTATTTACCAAATCATGAGACCAAACCACCACACAAGTCAGAGTTATCATAAAGTCCATCTTTAATTATTATGAGCTCCATCACAACCCTGTGACTCTCAGATCAATTCAGTGTCTATAAATGAATTATCTGAGAGTGCTTACACATTACAACTGAAATCCTTTATAGCAAAGACACACATAGCCAGACAGCATTGGCAATAAATCGTTTAGCTTTGTCTCCTAAACTATGTTCTTATCTCCCTCTTGGTACCACTCAGGACCATAAAACAAAACCTCATCAACAGGCATATATCAAATACACCCCTCCTGGACAAGATCACAGAGACACAGTGACTGGCACACAGACATTGTGGAGCCAAGAGATAATTGGTTCCCCCTCAATCATCCCTTCACATGGTTTAAAAGATATGTTTACATATGAAGACAAGCTTGACATCTCCCCTCTCTGCGGCCCAAGTAACTGACCCCAGGACAGAGAAAGGATAACTGCAAATGGCCACCACTATAGTACAACAAGATACATTCTAAATGAGAAGTAACTCACAAGCATATAATGAAAATAAAAACTCATGTTTAGACCTAGATGTAACTCCTAGTAGTAACTGGTGTGTGTCCTGTCTTCTCTAAAATATAGAGAGTATGTAGAAAAATAAAATTGAGAAACAAACATTCTGAGCCAGAACTGGAGGTATTTTCGTGTGTTGCAAAAATGCATTTGCAAAAATACTTGGGATTAACAGGGTTAAGACACTGTAAATCATAATGACCTGCTTTGAAAATAAATACATACATTTATTACTTTGAAGAGAACAAGCATTTGTTCTCAAATAATGTTTTTATTATAACTGTGCTATATACAGTTGAGAGCATAGAGAGTAGACAACACAATAGTGAACAGAGTGATACTGAATAGACTAGAGTCTTGTGTGAGAGCACATATGCATCACACAGGGTTTGGCATCAAAGGACGTGACAGAATGTTCTCAGGAGAGCAGCTGTCCATGCCAGGCACCAAGCTTCCCCTTTACTCCATTATACCATCATCTCTGTTTCTCACTCCATAGTTTTCCCTGATATCATTTGATTTTTTCTACTTTGCCTTTTCTTGCTTTCACTCACTCACTCACTCACTCACTCACTCACTCACTCACTCACTCACTCACTCACTCACCACACACACACACTCACTCACACACACACACTCACACCACACACACACACACACACACACACACACACACACACACACACACACACACACACACACACACACACACACACACACACACACACACACACACACACACACACACACACACGCGCGCACACACACACACACACACACACCACACCCACCCCATCCCTCTTTTTCTCCATCATGCTATCCCCGCTATATCTGGCAAAGCCCTTAGACATGCCAAGGGGAGACACAATGTGAAGGCATCCTGCTACAGCCCTGCTGTCTTCCGGCATGTTAGCAGCTGGTCAAAGTAAAGTCAGATCCTTCTGCACTCAGTGCGAAGGCTGTCAGAGGAACAGGCACACATAGAAATCATAAGAGGATTTTTACATATAATCTCTTGTTTTATTTGTGCTGGCCATTCATCAACATTTGTAAAAATGGCATTCTCACGGATACTTATTCAATTCACCATGGGTCTACACAACTCCTAAACTGTAAGTAGAAAGAAGGAATCTTGCCATGTTTGAATGTTTTTTATCTTCTGTGAACAAAAATGTATTATTGCTCTTAGTCTGTTGTTGTTGCCATTTGGTTTTGAGACAAGTAAGGACAAGGTGGATGACTATGTTACGATTGGAATTTTATAAGGCTCTGAAAATAAGAATATGAATGATTTATGCTGAGAATCGCTCCCAGATTTTCTATTCTCTCTCATGTGGACATTATTCTTCACGGTCTCTTCCCATTGTAGCACTCATCTTTTACAGTTCTGTTTAATAAGAAACTTGCTCTTGGTTATTATTTTTGCTCATTTATTTATGATGGAAGTGTTTTTTAATGGACCCAAACTAATTTGAAACATAATTATACATTTTACCTTAAATTGATGCTAAGCTATTCTATGAAATTGACATTTTCTGAATTAAGCTATAAAAAAATTCCAATGAGTAGAAGAGGGAGACTGGACTCTAATCGTCACATAAGCACTTTAGTGCAATTAGTCTGATTTCCATGCAGGCATTCTGTTCATTGTTATGTGCGTGTCGTCCTAATGGTGCTTCTCTTTCTCTAGCTCCAGATGGCCACCCTGCAGCAGCAGCAGCAGCAGAACTCTCTGATGAGAAAGGTGAAGAGGACCCTGCCTAGCCCTCCTCCAGAAGAAAGCCCTCTCCCCATCGTCACCCCAGCCATGTCCCACATGTACAGCAGCCCCCCGGGGATGCAGCCCCAGAGGGTGCTGCCAAGGCCTGCCCAGGGAGTCACTAAGGCTGGCCTGCTGAGCGAGCTGAAGGCCGTGGAGCAGGAGTCTACCAAGCTCCGCAAGCAGCAGCAGGAGTTGGAGGAGGAGGAGAAGGAGATTGACGCCAAGCTGCGGTACCTGGAACTGGGCATCCATCAGCGCAAGGAGACCCTGGTGAAGGAGAGGGAGAGGAGGGAGCTGGCCTACATGCGCTGCATGGGCGACGCCCGTGACTACATGTCGGACACCGAGCTTAACAACCTGAGGATGGTTGCGGCCACGGGGACATTCGATGGTAACGGTCTGCTGACGAGGCCTAGTACGGCGCCTCTGAGCCAGTTCACCAACGACCTCGGCCCGGCCTCCCAGTACCCGCCCACCTCCTCCTACATGGCCTATCAGTACGCACAGAGCCAGCCCACGCCCACACAGCAGCCAACCGCTGCTTACCAACAGATCGGTTTCCAGCCCCCTCAGTACCCAACAGCTGGCCAGCCCCAGCCAGGCACCTTCCAGCCACACCCACCCCAAGGCCCAGGTTACCAGACCCAGCCAGGCTACCCAGCCCACGGGGGCTATGGACAGCCATCGTACCATACAGACCTGGGCATGCAGCAGCATAGCCACCAGGGTTTCCAGCCTCCCAACCCCTCTATCCCAGGCCAACACCTCCCCTACCCCGGCCAGAGCCCCTATCCCGGCCAGGGGATGTCCTATCAGCCCCAGGCTGAGATCCTTACTGTCCACCAGAGGCCTCGTCAGACCTCCCTGGCCGACCTGGAACAGAAGCTGCCCACCAACTACGAGGTGATCAGTAACCCTGCCGTCTCGGTGGCCACATCAGCTCCAGACACCTGCTTTGGCTCAGTCTATGCCTCTAACACCATGCCCAACGCCTACGGGCAGTACCGCCCCCCGGAACCTGTGCTGACCCACGGTGTGGACAGCCCCACATCAGCCTATGCTGCAGACGGCCTCTACACCTCCAACCTGGAGCAGAATATCCCCAGGAACTACGTCATGATTGACGACATCAGCGAGCTGACCAAAGAGAACACGGGCCCTGCTGTTGATGCTCTTGGCCATCCAATGGGAGGACGTTACGGTGAGAACGGCCCCGTGCGCCAGACTGGCTACGGCAATGAGCCTGTGGACCCGTACATGCCTGCAGGCACCACAGGCTACCACCAGCAGGGCGCTGTGGAACCCCGGACCAGCACTACTGGGGGATCTTCTTATTACTATGACGACTATAATAAACACCCCAGCACAACACGTCCAGGGGGCCCAGGGCCCCAAAAACACCCATCCAAGAACCTGGCCCCTGCTGTGGTCTCCTCCGGTAAGCGCAGCAAGCATAGGAAGCAAGGCATGGAGCAGAAGATCTCAAAGTTCTCCCCCATCGAGGAGGCACGGGACGTGGAGTCTGACCTGGCCTCTTACACCATGACCACCTCTACCGGCGGCAGCTGCACCGTGGTGTCCCGGTCCGGGGTGAAGAAGAGCGGCTACGACCAGCAGAAGTACTATGGTGGCCAGCCGGGAAGCCGGGAAGCCCTGGAAGAGGAGGACCGGATGTACGGCTCGGGGAGATCCCGGTCTACAGGCTACGGCATGGACAAGATCTCCTCCAGGGACTCCTCAGGCTACAGGAGCAAGTCCTACGAGAGGGATGCCTTGGAGCGGTCTCAGAGAGGCAACCGCGGTGGACGGAACTCAGAGGAGGAGAGCCCCCTCAGCCCCGTGGGGAAGCCTGTGGGGATCGGACGAGGCGGCACTGGGGTACCAGGGGATCCCCATGACGTGAGGAACCAGTATGGCTCCAGCCACTCCCTGCCGGACGTCCAGGATCACCACATGAAGGACCTGCCCAGGAGCCACGTGTACAAACCAGATGACTCATACCTTGTAGACGACATGCACGCAGCTGTGTCGGACAGCGAAGGTAACTGGTGCTGAATGCCACTAACTGCCTGACCTCCTCTGTCTCCCTGTCTGCTGGAAAGAGTCTGTATGCCAAGTGTGGTCTTCAGAGCAGCACGACGGCTCCTTCTATTATGTGACTGTTTGAAAAGACGTGCATGTTGTGCCCAATGCATAAACCGCATATGCCTATGTTTCGTAAATCTTTTTCTGTTTTTGCATGCTGAAAACATTTCAATTTTTTGAGTTTTGTGATATTACATGTTTTTGCTGTTTTTTGTTTGACTCTGAAAGACTTTGCATGCTTTTGAGACTTTGGGCCCGTCTTTTTGTCTGTCTTCCGCATGGCTTCAGTTCAGTCTGCATGTCTCTCTTCTTCTCCTCTCTTCACATCACAAAAGAAAAGGAAACTGACTGATGATAATCTTTGTTGTCCAAAAAGCCTATCATCTGGGTCAGGAGGAGACGGACTGGTTTGAGAAGCCAAGGGAGGCTCGCGCCAACCGCTCCAGACACCACGGGAGTGCAGGCCACATCTCCACAGGTAGACAACAGACCGGCGCCAACGTGAAGCACACCTACCATGACTACGACGAGCCCCCCGAGGAGCAGGACCTGTGGCCTCAAGATGAGTACAACAACCAACCTCGCCACCCCTCGTCCACCTCATCATCCCGTGACCACCGTGGTTACCATGGCAGTAGCGGCGGCAGTTCGGGGAGGCACTCATCTTCCCGCCACTCTGGCGAGGAGCCCCGGTCGTCCAGCCGCTCCTCCAGAACACACCCCAAAGACCCATCCGCCCGCTCTGAGGGCCGTGGATCCTCCTCCACCCAGAAGAGGGGAGGCTCGGAACCCCGTTCCTCCCGGGAGGGCTACCGGGATCGGGACTCTGGGGACTACTCCTCCCGTGATCCGGCCTCTGGACACCACCGTGAGGGCACCGGGGGCAGGGGTCAGAGGCCGCCGGGCTCGTCTTCCAGGAGACAGGAGGGGGTGCCCTCTGCAGGGGCCAAGCAGGGCCTGGGGCAGCAACCCCAGGGTGGTCCAGGGGGGCCCCAGCAGCAGGGGCAGCGTTCCAGTGGGCAGTCCCAGTCAGGCAGACAGCCTGGGTCCCAGGGGCCAGATGGGGGACAGCCAGCCCAGCAGCCTGGCCAGCAGCAGCAACGCACCCAGCAGCAGCAGCAGCAGCCCCTGCAGCAGAGCCAGCTTCCTCAGACCACTGCTGGTGGGCCTCAGGCCAATCCAGGGACCGCAGGGCCAGGTCCCATGGCAGGACCAGGGACAGGACAAGGGACAGGACCAGGTACAGGACCAGGAGTGGCACAGCACCAGGATAAACCTGTCCAGACTCCGGCACAAGGCCGGCAGCCAGCTGGACCCGCCACAGGCCAGTCACCAACCACAGTCGTAAGTACATCTTAGATTGGGTTGGTATTTCAAGATCCATTGAATGTCAATGTGAAAATGTATGACATCTTACTTTCTACCTCTTGGTGAACAGCTAGACAGTAATGATATTGTTCCACTCTCTTTCTGTTCTGTGACAGGTGACCCCTGCTACACCTGCAGCAGCCATTGGGGGGGTGAAACCTGCAGCAGCGATTGGAGGGGCAGCAGCAGCACAGCCTCCCAAGACAGTCACACCCCCCCTCACAGGCATTGGTGAGACTGACATCTCCCCTATAGTCACATGACATAATTCCCAAACACAGAATGACATACTACCCAAACACAGAATGACATACTACCCAAACACAGAATGACATACTACCCAAACACAGAATGACATACTACCCAAACACAGAATGACATACTACCCAAACACAGAATACTACCCAAACACAGGACATACTACCCAAACACAGAAGGACATACTACCCAAACACAGAATGACATAGTACCCAAACACAGAATGACATACTACCCAAACACAGAATGACATACTACCCAAACACAGAATGACATACTACCCAAACACAGAATGACATACTACCCAAACACAGAATGACATACTACCCAAACACAGAATGACATACTACCCAAACACAGAAGGACATACTACCCAAACACAGAAGGACATACTACCCAAACACAGAAGGACATAGTACCCAAACACAGAATGACATACTATCCAAACACAGAATTAGATACTACCCAAACACAGAATGACATACTACCCAAACACAGAAGGACATACTACCCAAACACACAAGGACATACTTCCCAAACACAGAATGACATACTACCCAAACACAGAAGGACATACTACCCAGAAACAGAAGGACATACTACCCAAACACAGAATGACAAGCCCCCGGCATACATGGGCTCCCAAGTGGCGCAGCGGTCTAAGGCACTGCATATATGTGCTAGAGGCGTCACTACAGTCCCTGGTTTGATCCCAGGCTGTACCACAACTGGCCGTGATCAGGAGTCCCATAGGGCGGCGCACAATTGGCACAGCGTCGTCTGGGTTAGGGGTGGGTTTGACCGGGGAAGGCCGTCATTGTAAAATCAGAATTAGTTCTTAACTGACTTGTCTAGTTAAATAAAAATGTAATAAATAAAAATACCATCTGACAGTGCTATTCTTGTTCCTCTGCAGGCTCTAAAGCAGCCCCTCCTGGAGGGATAGGTAGCAGGCCTGGAGGGATAGGTGGGATCGGCAGTGCAGCGGCAGGCCAGCCTCCAGCGGACGGGGGAAACGTTCTCACCAATATCCTGGGAGGGGCGGGAGGGGCTGCCGAGCAGGCAGGGAAACTGGGTGATGGTAAGGCCCTGAGTGCCTGAATACTGGAAAACTGACACAAAAACACTGGGTGCATCTCAAATGGCACCGTATTCCCATACAGTGCACTCCTTTTAGCCAGAGGCCTATGGGCCCTGGTCAAAAGTAGTGCACTATAGAGGGAATAGGGTACAATTTGGGACACAACGAGAGTCTGATGAGGAAGGAATTACAGTTGAACAAATTCTGTATGGTGTGTGTGTGTTCAGTGGTGGAAAAAGTATTCAAAATTGTCATACTTGAGTAAAAGTAAAGAAAATGATTCAAGTATAAGTGAAGGTCACCCAGTATAATACTACTTGAGTAAAAGTATTTGGTTTTAAATATACACTACCGGTCAAAAGTTTTAGAACACCTTTTTCTTTATTTTTACTATTTTCTTGAATAATAGTGAAGACATCAAAACTATTAAATAACACATATGGAATCATTTAGTAACCAAAAACGTGTTGAACAAATAAAAAATCTATGTAATATTTCAGATTCCACCCTTTGCCTTGATGACAGCTTTGTAAACTCTTGGCATTCTCTCAACCAGCTTCACCTGGAATACTTTTCCGACAGTCTTGAAGGAGTTCCCACATATGCGTAGCGCTTGTTGGCTGCTTTTCCATCAATCTTTGGTCCGACTCATCCCAAACCATTTCAATTTGGTTGAGGTCGGGGGGTTTTGGAGGGCAGGTCATTTGATGCAGAACCATCACAGCCTGGAGCTGTGTTGGGTCATTGTCCTGTTGAAAAATAAATGATAGTCCCTCTAAGCCCAAACCAGATGGCATGATGTATCACTGCAGAATGCTGTGGTAGCCATGCTGGTTAAGTGTGCCTTGAATTCTAAATAAATCACAGATAGTGTTACCAGCAAAGCACCCCCACACCATCACACCTCCTTCATGCTTTACAGTGGGAAATACACATGCGGAGATCATCTGTTCACGCACACCACGTCTCACAAAGACACAGTGGTTGGAACCAAAATTCTCTCATTTGGACTCCAGACCAGAGGACACATTGGCACCGGTCTAATGTCCATTGCTTGTGTTTCTTGGCCCAAGCAAGTCTCTTCTTATTATTGGTGTCCTTTAGTAGTGGTTTCTTTGCAGCAATTTAACCATGAAGGCCTGATTCACAAAGTCTCTTCTTAACAGTTGATGTTGAGATGTGTCTGTTACTTGAACTCTCTGAAGCATTTATTTGGGCTGCAATTTCTGAGGCTAGTAACTCTAATGAACTTATCCTCATGAGAGCCAGTTCATCATAGTGCTTGATAGTTTTTCAAAGTTCATGATATTTTCCGCATTGACTAACTTTCATGTCTTAAAGTAATGATGTTTCTCTTTGTTTCTCTTTGCTTATTTAAGCTGTTCTTACCATAATATGGACTTGGTATTTGACCAAATAGGGCTATCTTCTGTATACCCCCCCCCCACACACACACTCCTTGTCACAACACAACTGATTGACTGAAACACATGGAGAAGGAAAGAAATTCCACAAATGAACTTTTAAGAAGGCTGTTAATTAAATCTGTTCATTGAAATGCATTCCAGGTGACTGCCTCGTGGAGCTGGTTGAGAGAATGTCAAGAATGTGCAAAGCTGTCATGGCAATGGGTAGCTATTTGAAGAATCTCAAATAGAAAATATACAGTGGCAAGAAAAAGTATGTGTCACAAATTGATCTGATCTTCATCTAGGCCACAACAATAGACAAACACAGTCTGCTTAAACGAATAACACACAGACAATTATATGTTTTCATTTCTTTATTGAACACACCGTGTAAACATTCACAGTGCAGGGTGGGAAAAGTAGGTGAACCCTTGGATTTAATAACTGGTTGACCCTCTTTTGGCAGCAAATGACTTCAACCAAACATTTTCTGTAGTTGCGGATCAGACCTGCACAACAGTCAGGAGAAATTTTGGACCATTCCTCTTTACAAAACTGTTTCAGTTCAGTAATATTCATGGGATGTCTGGACTCTGACTGGGCCACTCCAGAAGGCGTATTTTCTTCTGTTGATGCCATTCTGTTGTTGATTTACTTCTGTGTTTTGGGTCGTTGTCCTGTTGCATCACCCAACTTAATTTGAGCTTCAGCTGGCGGACAGATAGCCTAACATTCTCCTGCAGAATGTCTTGATAAACTTGGGAATTCATTTTTCTGCCGATGATTGCAAGCTGTCCAGGCCCTGAGGCAGCAAATCAGCCCCAAACCATGATACTCCCTCCACCATACTTTACAGTTGGGTTGAGGTTTTGATGTTGCTGTGTTGTGCCTGTTTTTCTCCACACATGGTGCTGTGTCTTCCTTCCAAACAACTCAACTGTAGTTTCATCTGTCCACAGAATATTTTGCCAGTAGCGCTGTGGAACATCCAGGTGCACTTTTGCAAACTTCAGACGTGCAGCAATGTTTTTATAGGACAGCAGTGGCTTCTTCCGTGGTGTCCTCCCATGAACACCATTCTTGTTTAGTGTTTTATATATCGTAGACTCATCAGCAGAGAAGTTAGCATGTTCCAGAGATTTCTGTCAGTCTTTAGCTGACACTCTAGGATTCCTCTTAAGCTCATTGAGCATTCTGCGCTGTGCTCTTGCAGTCATCTTTGCAGGACGGCCACTCCTAGGGAGAGTAGCAACAGTGCTGAACTTTCTCCATTTATAGACTATTTGTGTCACTGTGGACTGATGAACATCAAGGCAAGTCAACAGTTCTTAGATCTGAGATCTCTTTTGTTCGAAGGCATGGTTCACATCAGGCAATGCTTCTTATGAATAGCAAACAAACATTTTGTGAGTGTTTTTTATAGGGCGAGGCAGCTCTAACCAACATCTCAAATCGGGTCTCAT